>NC_064619.1:613685862-613986956 GCF_023898315.1 Schistocerca nitens
AGCTTTCCCCAAATGCATCTTATTCGTGTATAGTGACACTGCGCCCCAAATGGCTAGGAGGCGCCGCTCTCACACTCGAGACAAGTCTCCAACGCCTCTCGATCTGAGATGGAAAACACTTGTTTAAGGTCACGTAGGACACTCCTGCAAGGACCGGACGAGAGCTACAGTATCGTAGAGAACTCACCCGCCGTTCTGCGAGGGATTATTTAACATCAACTCAACCCCCATAATAAAGCAACTATTAACAAAAGGAGGGAAAACATTCGGCTGTCCAGAGAATACACGATTCAGTGACCTGCATTCCTGCACTGCAACCATCCTCTCCTTTCAGATGGCCCCTGCTGTTAACTGGAAACGTTAACTATTCCCTGCCACAGGCTACACATAGACAGAATCATCCTACGAAATCGGTCACATATATATTTGATCGCTATACCTACAATTAAATGTGACGATTGCAGTTTCAGTTGAATGAAATTTGGCAATGAGCGAAGTATCGGAAATACACCCTGCTGACAGCTCTGGAAATAGAAATATATCTGTACCATTCTTGTGATTTGATATACTCTTCCCTTTGCTATCACAGTATTCCATGTCAATTACATACCTACCCTATGACTGGACATAGACATCTGCTTTGCACATGTCGGAACACAAATACATACCTTATGAACCTGATGCTCATGGCGAACTTATCACACATCCCCTACTACTAAGTATAATATGTCATCACTAGCTGATTGCTGACCAAAGGAAATAATACTGGCCGAAAATCAACGATTGGTGGGCATGTCTCATAAGTTTTTCTTGCGAGTGGTACCACCGGATCTTAGAAAGAGAGGCGTAATCGTCTTACAAGCCATCAGATGTTAAAAAACACAACCGTATTACAATCACAAGCAGTATCGGTTCTACAGGTGCAAACAAATATCCATGTTAAAAGCTATACTGGCTTTATAAATCGAGGTACGACATTACCTCTGAATGAGTTAGTTTTTTTGTCCAGACAAATACCATGGCACTCAATATAGACGGTGATCCCTGGAGTATACTCTGTATAGTATCAGACCAGCAGTGCCGTTACAAGATGCCGATGGTGAGAGAGAAGGCGAAATTGTCGCACTCCCGCTAGTTCTGTATTTGTGAAGAAGCTGTTCTGTTATTGCTTGGTGTATGTAATTGTTTAATACCATTTAGTGTACATTCGACTTTTTTCGAATGTTCTATCCGTTGGTAGTTGAGAGAGATTTACTGCTTTGGTTGCACGTACCATAGAGTTAGAGGAGAACGAGCGACCACTAAACAGAGAGAGAAAGAGAGAGAGAGAGAGAGAGAGAGAGAGAGGGAAAGAGGGAGAGGGAATTATGGGCGGCGGTCCTCAGATGTCAATCACTACTGCGTGCCTACTCCTCGCTACGATTCAGTGTGGTAGGTCGTGTCTATCACACAGCTGAATAATCAGGGTCGGTCAGGTAGCTGTATCTACCTGTCTGCCTGAGACATCTCCGTCGCTGGGATTGAGCCCCAACAACACAGCTAAGTATGCGTTTTTGCTGCGCTGAGTAGCACTGTGCATATTGTTCGTTGCTGCTGGGCGCTACACCCCCAACTGACGACTCTGGCGTATCAACCTCACGGCGCAAACAATGTAGTGTGAGACCAATCAAATTTAGAGGATTGCGTGATAGATAGTGTAGCCATAATGACCAATATCCGATAGTATTCTGCTGTTTTAGTGAGTAATCATCGTTAGTAAAAAGCATTGTTGGTGGTCGTATTGACTAAGGTGCATTCCAATGTTTGTCCTACACAGTTTTACAAACACAAATACAGATTGATGTAAGGTACAAACCGGCTTTTACAGAGTATTAAATACTTTAACCTGTGTGGTAGTGCTATGTTCCAGAAGATCAGAGTCTATAATTAGTTTTAATGTTATGCTCTGTTTGCCTATAGTTCCAATTATTTAACATGCGAACCCATGACATAAGCCACCAAACAGCATGCTGACACCTCTACTGTGGACTGTACATAGGATGGATGACTGTCTTTCTGTCGAAAGCAAACCAGTATGGGACGTATTACTTTCTCAGTGGTTGTTTGATAGTGTTGGGAATATGCGACAGTCTAGTGACATCAAATATGAGTGAAACGCCACTTAAACCCGCTGGGCTGAACAATTGATTAGGATTCCGGAAAGGGTCAAATAAGATTGGGGTCCGTTTCAACTTAAAATCGTAATTTAATAATACATTTACAACCAAAGCGGCACATAGCCGAACGTTTGCAACTACAAGATCCAAACTCCAAATCTATCATGGCTGAAGGCCTCCAAATAAGACATCTTGAAAATCAACAAGGTAAATTATTTCAAGTGACTAAAAACAGGCAGTTACAATTACAAATAAAATAATATCACAGCTAGGCTGAAAGCCTCAAGGCAAGGGTGGATAGTCAAACATAAACAAAATGCAATACAAACGGCTGAAGGCCCACAATAAATCTTTCAAGATTTTAAGATAAATTATCATAAACGTTCAAAGTCAGAAGGCCGAAATGTTTAAGCTTGAAAGGTAATTTTAAGAATAAGGTTCCAAGGCTGAAGGCCCACAGTTATTATTCCAATATTTAAAAAAATATATATAACCACAAATCTTAAGCTTTTAGTAGATGAAACGGAACTAAAACGAAAGACAACACAACGGCAATAACCTTTCAGCAAATATCCACTTGCCGCCGGCCGCGGTGGCCGTGCGGTTCTAGGCGCTACAGTCTGGAGCCGAGGGACCGCTACGGTAGCAGGTTCGAATCCTGCCTCGGGCATGGATGTGTGTGATGTCATTAGGTTAGTTAGGTTTAATTAATTCTAAGTTCTAGGCGACTGATGACCTCAGAAGTTAAGTCGCATAGTGCTCAGAACCATTTGAACCATTTCTGTCCGGAATTCAACCTTACATAAAACACTGTAAAATCAAGAATTTTTTTTATCATTGGCTCTGACAGATTATAAACAGACAGTTAAACGCCGGTGAGAAAGACAGTAGAGACAACAACACTCAGAAGCCTCCAGGAGGTCGGTCTGCCCTCGTTCACTTAGGTGAGACAGGTGGTGAGCCCAACTACACTTGATCCGTCAGAACCCAACCAAGGGACAGCCACGGACCGACCGACAAACGACTTGCTTGCCACCAATCCGTACACGAGAATTCAAACACAAAATGTTACAGCCGTGATTATCCACAATCAAATATGTATAAATATTAAGCTGTCAAGACTACACACCGTGTTGGACAGCGACAACAGGTGAGGAAAGGACACTGCCTGAAATTACACTATTGGCCAGGGCAGGCAACCGGAACACTAACGGCCATAATGCAGATAATTACGCTGGTGCACTTGAATTGTAGTCAACCAATATAGTTAATTGCACCGCATGTCGGCTAAATTTCAGTAATACAAACACTCGGTGTTGCTCACAGGAAAAACGGGTATTCGTTGGACAACTATATTATACTAGAACTGACATGTGATAACATTTTCACAAAATTTGGGTGCATAGATCCTGAGAAATCAGTACCCAGAATACCCACCTCTGGCCGTGATAACGGCCTTGATACGCCTGGGAATTGAGTCAAACAGAGCTTGGATGGCGTGTACAGGTACAGCTGCCCATGCAGCTTCAACACGATACCATAGTTCGTCAAAAGTAGTGACTGGCGTATTGTGACGAGCCAGTTGCCCGACCACCATTGACCAAACGTTTTCAGTTGGTGATAGATCTAGAGAGTGTGCTGGCCAGGGCAGCAGTCGAACATTTTCTGTATACAGAAAGGCCCGTATAGAACCTGCAACTTGCGGTGATGCATTATCCTGCTGAAATACAGTGTCTCGCAAGGATCGAATGGAGGGCAGAGCCACGGGTCGTAACACATCTGAAATGTAACGTCCACTGTTCAAAGTGCCGTCAATGCGAACAAGAGACGTGTAAACAATGGAACCCCATACCATCACGCCGGGTGTTATGCCAGTATGGCGATGACGAATACACGCTTCCAATGTGCGTTCACCGCGATGTCGCCAAACACGGATGCGACCATCTTGATGCTGTAAACAGAACCTGGATTCAGCCGATAAAATGGCGTTTTGCCATTCGTGCACCCAGGTTCGTCGTTGAGTACACCATCGTAGGCGTTCCTGTGATGCAGTGTCAACGGTAACTGCAGCCATGGTCTCCGAGATGATAGTCCATGCTGCTGCAAACGTCGTCGAACTGTTCGTGCAGATGTTTGTTGTCTTGCAAACGTCCCCATCTGTTGACTCAGGGATTGAGTCGTGGCTGCACGATTCGTTACAGCCATGCGGATAAGATGCCTGTCATCTCGACTGCTAGTGATACGAGGCCGTTGGGATCCAGCTCGACGTTCCGTATTACCGTCCTGAACCCACCGATTCCATATTCTGCTAACAGTCATTGGACCTCGACCTACGCGAGAAGCAATGTCACGATACGATAAACCGCAATCGCGATAGGCTACAATCCGACCTTTATCAAAGTCGGAAACATGATGGTGCGCATTTCTTCTGCTTACACGAGGCATCACAACAACGTTTCACCAGGCCACGCCGGTCATATGCTGTCTTTGTATGAGAAATCGGTTGGAAACTTTCCTCATGTCAGCACGTTATAGGTGTCGCCACCGGCGCCAACCTTGTTCGGATGCTCTGAAAAGCTGATCTTTTGCATAACACAGTATCTTATTCCTGTAGGTTAAATTTCGCGTCTGTAGCACGTCATCTTCGTGGTGTAGCAATTTTAATGGCCAGTACTGTATGTATATGTATTAAGCGGTGTAACCGCAACAAAGGCGGGAAACCAAACACAGACAGACAGCCAAGTTCACGAAAACGCATAGTTGGGAGTGAACACGGCTCAGTGAGAACTCACGGAACAATTATTCATCCCAAGAGGAACTGACTGTCTTGCTGGCAGAAATGGGCAAGAATTTATACGTTTCTGATGCGTAAGTGAGATAATTACGTTGAGCATTCCTACACCATGTGATCAAATGTATCCGGAAAACTCCAAAATCACACGTTCTTCGTATTGGGTGCATTGTACTTCCACCTACTGCCAGGTACTCCATATCAGCGACCTCAGTAGTCATTAGACATGGTGAGAGAGCAGAATGGGGCGCTCCCCGGAAATCACAGACTTCGAATGTGGTCAGGTGACTGGGTGCCACATGTGTCATACGTCTCTACGCGAGATTGCCACACTCCCCAAACATCCCTAGGCCCAAGGTTTCCGATGTGGTAGTGAAGTGGAAACGTGAAGGGACACGTACAGCATAAAAGCGTACAAGCCGATCTCGTCTGTTGACTGACAAAGACTGCCAACACCTGAAGAGGGTCGTAATATGTAATAGCAGACGTCTATCCAGACCATCACAACGTAATTCCAAACTGCATCAGGATCCAGTGCTAGTACTATGACATTTAGTCGGGAGGTGAGAAAACTTGGGCGCCATTCCGCAAGAAACCTTCCAGCACCTGACTGAACGTATGCCTGCGAGAGTGGAAGCTGTCATCAAGAATAAGGGGGGGCCACAACCATGTATAATTCCAGCATTACGGATGGAGTTCGACACGAACTTGTAAATCACTTTCAGCCAGGTGCCAGGATACATTCCATCGCATAGTGCACTGAAATTATCGTATATGCAATCCTAAGATCATTCTACATCATGCTGCATTTGAAATTACAGAAGGATTTCATTGCTCTGCAGCTTGAGAAAAGATTTTGCAATAATGAATTGGGCGACATAAGAAGAAGTTGAAATAATTGCTTTGTTATAAACAGTAGGACGAGAATTTAAAATGATAAAATATTTAGTTTAATGATTTTATCCAGTAATGTTGTAGAAAGGAACAACGGTAAAAGTAAAAAAAAATAAAGAAAATAAAAAGTAAAAACAAAAAAAAATGCGATATGCTTCTGTATTATGCGCATAGTCTGTCCTAAACAAGGATAAAATGTGAAAGTGGTTATTCTTATTGAAAAGCGGTCAGCAGAGGTTCCGACAGTATTAAGCTTTCATTGACGGTCGGTATAGTCACGGCTAAAATATACGTGCTCGTAAACACCACGTTGACGTAAAAGGTCGCAAAGCCCAGGGTCGGGAAGCCCACGACACCGAATGATTTCGTAACGGTCGCGGCTCGCGGCATCATTGAAGCCGAACACAGAGTGAAAATAAATATGTTGGTTAACAAATTACACGTGATCGTTATTCCAGGTTTTATTACAGAAAAGCATAATTATTTTATTCGAAACATGTTTATACATTAGACTTTGTGACAAAGACTTACTCTCACTGCGGTTGGTATATGGCAGCCTCTCAGACGGATCTTTGTTGAGTCTCCTTTTGCATACGGTAAATGCAGGATATCTTTTAACGATATTAAGCATGTTTCTAAAAGTACTAATGTGTGCCGGTTATATGTGCCTGTATACTTACTCGATTAATCTGAGGGTGACACTTCTGTGACTGAATCGTGGATTAAACAGTCTCTTTGTCTGAAAGAACAAAACCTCTCGCAGTCAATCTGTTATTAAGTGTCCAGTTGTACTTTTCACAAGGATCTGCTGGACTATAAGAAGACCAACGGGTCAGCCAGGCCCTTTTACAGTTTCTCCTAAAGTTCGGCTAAATTACTAGAGCCGTTTGTTGACTGAGAACCGACGAGGCGCCTACATCTTGAATCCTTAGCAAGCGACGGTGGTCGGTAACCCGTCATAGTGTGTGCAGCACGCCAGGTGTCAGTAGCTTATTGATGACGATACGAAATAATACTGGCCGAAAATCAACGATTGGTGGGCTTGTTTCATAAGTTTTCTTGTGAGTGGTACCACTGTGTCTTAGAAAGAGAGGCATAATCGTCTTACAAACCGTCAGATGTTAAAAAAAACGACCATATTACCAACACAAGCAATCTTGATTCTACAGGTGCGTACAAGTATCCATGTTACAAGCTGTAGTGTCTTTATAAATCGAGGTACGGCATAACCTCTGCATGAGGTGGTTCTTCTGTCCAGACAAACATCATGACACTGAACATAGACGGTGATTCCTGGAGTATATAGCATCAGACCAGCTGTGCTGTTACACGTCGCCGATTGTGCAACCTCGTAATGAAATAACGCAGTTGATAAAGTGATTCTGTTAAGGAACGTGGTACGAAACCGGTATTTGTATCTCTCTCGCACTACTCCCGGTGGATATTTCTCCATTATTTGTAATGCATTCTGTCTCAATGTGCTGTCAGAGATTCAATGATATATCCACTGGGCTATAGGCAATGGTTAATTGAGAATGATCGCAAACAGTAGATAGTGTGCTGATTGAGGTCATAAGAAATCTACACTAACTTTTCAGTGTTGTTCTTATGCCTGGCACTATTACAGCACAGGCCTATATCGATGTTTTAAGCACCTTCTTGCTTCCCACTGTTGAAGAGCAATACAGGGATGGATATTGCATCTTCCAACACTATCGAGCACCTGTTCATAACGCACGGCCTGTGGCAGAGTGGTTACACGACAATAACATCCCTGTAATTGTCTAGCCTACACAGAGTCCTGACCTGAATCCTACAGAACACCTTGGGAATGTTTTGGAACGCCCACTCCGTGCCAGGCCTCACCGACCGACATTGATACCTCACCTCAGTGAAACACTCCGTGAAGAATGGCTTGCCATTCCCAAAAAACCTTTCACACCTGATTGAAGGTATGGCTGCGATAGTGGAAGCTGTCATCAAGGCTAAGGGTGGGCCACAAGCATACTGAATTCCAGCATTAGCGATGGAGCGCGCCACGAACTTGTAAATCATTTTCAGCCAGCTGTCCGGATACTTTTGATCACATAGTGTATTAAAATTATCGTTTTCGCAATCCTAAGATCATCCTACAATTTGTCTATTGAGTAAGTAATACTAACTTAGATGGTGTTGATTATAACGCCTTTCATGATCCATTAAATTCAAATATGTAAGTGCTTTACTTCTTGGTGGATGTTTACGTGTCGTGAAGGACTAGCTTTAACAGATTATTCTGTAGTGACAGGATGTAATACTTCGAATAATTTAAAGACAGACAGGCATAATCTATGTTGCTGTATAAATCTAATCTCTGTATGCCTGTAGTTTTATCGTGGAGGCCGATTACACAAAGAAACAAAGCTACTTACAACCGATCTGACGGTGTAATTCAGAGTTACTCCATCGGATGATTGAAACCATCTAACCTGCCTATGTCACTTCCTACAGAATAAAATGTGTGAAACTAGCTCTCTCTTGTTCTCACGGCTGTGGCTGATAGAAACATCGTGTTTCCGGATGTGTTACGATTCAATTATACAGCGCTAAAGACTGTATGGTATTACCTACAATGGGTCTCCGAATCAATAGTAATTTATCAGGTGCATTAGATGTTCAAAAAATTTGTGGCGAGTTATGACAATATAGTGGGTTTGACTTACAGTGTGAGACACTTACCACTTTGGTTTAATGTATGCGGGCTGTAATTATGTCAAGAATACTTCCACTTCCAAATTAGACTCAGATTTATTATGTTTTATTAAATGCTTATTCGGACTCTGGGCTGCTTATCGCTTGTAAGGGGATCATGCGAATCCGGTACCTAGTGCCACTAACAAAAAGTAGAGCTAGAGAGAGGAGAGCATCTAACTGTACACGTACTATTTACCTTTACGTTATGCTGACTATGTATGTCTGTTCTCAGTACTGTCTTTCACGAAAAACGGCTTTGGCCAGTTTGAGTTCACATAATACTTGCATGTGGATTAATCGTAGCAGAAACCAGTCCCACATTACGTTATTGGTGCCTTGAAGAAGCCTCCCGCTTAATAAGGAGTGTGTTACAGCGACAATAAATTCGCTGCTACAAAGCTTATATTGTTACAACCTTACTGATACGATCCTTATACTGCTACAACCTTATAACCACTTAGGTCAATGTCCTCTGGTGAGCGTGTAAGTGCCTGCGAGTTGCGACTGGTTAGCCCAGGTGGTCCAGAGAGAAAGGATGGAGGGGCGGGGAGGACAGTGCTTGGCGCTTCAACTGTTTGCAACGATTGTCTGCAAAGACGCCGGCGAGTTACGACAGGCGTTTCTGTGGCGCGATACCCTCTCACTGAACCACTGAACACCATTTATGCCAGCCCCAGGGTGGAGAAGATTACACATACAATGTGCAAATCTTTCTACCTCGTCTGGTGAAATGGTCTGGTGTAATGTCAGGAAAACAAGCGGAGCTCACTTATTCGCGACCTGGTGGTCACAATCGCAAGATGAGTGGCATCCATCCAGTATCTCGCTTGACTCGTTCGATATGCGAATGCTGGGGTGACTTTTCCGTTATCTAAGTGTGTGCCAGACTTACATACATTCATCGACGCGTCGGGATCTGCTTGCCGTTATTAACGTGAGGAGGAGATCTCTCAGTCAGAACTGATGTAGCATCAATGTCTGGCGGCAGACCGGAGGGGACTATACCGAAACTTCTTTGGCAGTTAGTGTGCAGTGAGTCGGTAAACATTGGCGTCCTCGGCTACACACCAAAATAACCGAGTCTGAGGGACGGATTCCCCTGTGGGCAATTTCATTTTCGTTTCTTAGGTCTCTAGAGGTGTATTTCGTAGCGCTGTGCTAAATACATACAGAAAATTTGGTTCTAAGCATCAAAATATTACTGTGACGTCCGACAATCTTATAATGTAGTGATGCTTTACCTACTGCTGTGTGGTATTTGTCTTGTATAAACAAATCAGGCTAGAATTCGGTAGCTCGTATGGAGTTCTCTATGACGTCTCTATTTGTACGAATGTTTTCATTTCTAACACTATGACGTCCAACACCAGTAATCGAGAGGTGTCTTAGCAATGATAAATAAATCGGCAATATGCTGCATTTTTATCGACTGACAAATTCACGACGTCTACGCAATGCATCACGACGCGCCAGGACATGGTGCGCCACTGTGATGTGACATCATGACGTTACGTGACGTATGTGATGTGACGTTTTGTCTCGATGCGAGGCGATGTTGATCCCATGTTGTCACATAACTCCCATCATTAGGTTCAATGTGTAAAACTGCGTAGAACACGGAAAAAATTCATAAAATGTGGGTGAATGAAATTACTTACGTGTCTGTGTCAGTGACGTATCTGCTAGTGGTTGTAAGGAGGAAATATTAACCTGTTATGAAAGAAATACATCTCAAGTAAAATAATTTGTTATTAACAAACAGACTCGGAATTCAACCTAACCCTATGTTGTTCAGCTCCAGCGTGTCACAACTTTAACAGATGGATTTGGGGAATTGTGCTTCAATATCAGTGATGCCTAATTAAAACCCATACTGCATTGTGATTGCCTGAGAGCATCATGATGTCGTCGCGATGTCGGGCAGAGAGCAGTGTATCTTGCTTAACTGGACGAAAGAAAATCCGGAAAGTGTGAAAATAGGTAAAAGTGGGGAAAATGTGGTATAATATGGAATAAGAGTACTTACATATCTGCCTGTGTGCAGTCTCTGCTGGTTCCAGCTAATACAAGACTGTTGTTAACAAATAGAACCCAATATGTGACGTAAAGTTATAAAAAAAAGACACACTGTACAACTTGTCTCCCTACGCTACCCAGCTCCAGAATGCATCCGGTTGTAAAACAGTAAAGTTGTGGGAAATAGGTGAAAAATACGTAAAATGTGATATAATGAGAGCACTCACAGATCTGACTCGATATGGTCACGGCTGGTGTCACATAACACTGTTGTTATTAAATAGAACTCAGGTGACATAGTTTGTTATTAAGAGATAGACACATCCTCTTCCTATGCAGTCCAGCTCCATAACAACGCCTCACACTTAAGTGTCCCAGTTAAACAAGACTAGCGACTGAAGAGGGTGCTTCATCCTCATGCTTGAAATGGGCAAAGTGAGGAGAGGTAGAGGGGGTTGCCACCACTTTTGTGAGATGTGACAACTTTAGAATTACGTCATGTCTTAAGTATCATTTGCACCGTTGCCTGGGTTCATCTCCTAGGTGACCTTAACCAATTCCTGTTCCTTCCCTGGGAATAGGGAATGGGGAAAGAAGGATCTCCAGTGTATATATAACCTGAGACCGGTTGTCCTTATCTCGAGATAAGGAACCAGTTATAACTGACCCAGCGATCACAAAAACAGCAGCAAAAGAATACAACATATTATACTGGTTCAGATATATGGAATACATCTTCTGCTTAATAGATGAACCACAAACAAAAATTAAAGAATTACATACTGGCATCTACAAGGTACTTAAATATATAAAATTCACATTGGAACTAGAAGAGAACAACCAAATCAACTTTCTGAATATAACATTCAAAAAGCAAAACAGTAAGGATATTTTTGAAATTCACCGTACACATACAGCAATTCCCCCGTTATTAGAATCACTGACACTCACAAAAGCAAACAACACTTCAACACATTCTCCACAGACTCAATACAGTTACACTCAAAACTACTAAAAAGTACTGGAGATAATAATGCAGATAGTCTGAAACAGTGAGTACAACAGTGATATAGCCACAAAGCTAAACAACAAAACCAAAAGTAACATATAATCAGAAAGGGTAAAACCATTGACAACATCACAACAGAACAATACATAATCACAATCAGTCAGTACCACAACAACTACATAAAATTATTAGGAAAATATAGGAGAAAAAACAAGATGGCACATAATGACACACAAACAAAAACAAGCATAAAAAAATCACAAACATTTTCAAAAGGCAGGGAATAAACATAGCAAACACAACAGACAATTCTATCAAACAATACACCCCAAAACTAAGAAAAAACACAGAAATATACCAGAAAGTAGGTATATTTCAGTTACAGTGTAACACTTGTAATGGGAGATACATAAGACAAACAGGCAGAACATTTGATATGACATACAAGGAACACAAGAGAGCTTGAGAGTATGAACAAATCATTCCACATTTGCGGAACAAGTAAGACAACACAATCACACACCAACCACTAGAGAAGAAGACATGAAATAATTAGAATCAACAATAAAAAAATCTCATAACGCTGCAATAAAATTACCACATAAAGAGAACCAAAGCAGAAAAGAAAACCCTGTTGAATGATCAAGCACACACACCAAACGACTCATTCGTTACGCTAATGAATAAAATAATAGAGAATGCTACAACAGAGGACTATTATCATAACAATAATGCATCCCAATCCCCTTTATGTTCACTCACTGGTCCATGAACGTCTCCGTAAAACATTTAAACGAAAACTCAAATTAAATTGAAAAGAAATCCTGGCATGTATCTTCTCTCTCTCTCTCTCTCTCTCTCTCTCACTCTCTCCTGCTCACACACACACACACACACACACATACACAAACACACACACACACACACACAGAAGACAGACAACCGACAGATATAAACGTAATAGAAACGAGGAGGCGTTAGTTTCAGCATATACATCTTGCGGTTTGCAACATGTACGTGTACGTAAACAAACCAAACAAAATGAGATACACAGTGAACTCAAAGTAGCTGTGGATACATCTATATGTCTATATAACTGTCTATATAACTGACAGAAGACTGAGAGTGATAATACATCACAAGAACAAGTGCTAACGAAATCAAAAGTGGGAAGAAAAATGTTCGGAACACCTAAAGATGCTTATGTTTTATCAGTAGAACGGTAGTGCGACCTCCGTTTGAGTAGATGAGAAGGAAGACTTATGCCAACTAAAAACAGGAAGAACCATAGGTAGTCAGTTATTTACATAAAAAGCGAGATACATATCAAAACAAAAGTATACAATAACTGTAACATTATACACTCCTGGAAATTGAAATAAGAACACCGTGAATTCATTGTCCCAGGAAGGGGAAACTTTATTGACACATTCCTGGGGTCAGATACATCACATGATCACACTGACAGAACCACAGGCACATAGACACAGGCAACAGAGCATGCACAATGTCGGCACTAGTACAGTGTATATCCACCTTTCGCAGCAATGCAGGCTGCTATTCTCCCATGGAGACGATCGTAGAGATGCTGGATGTAGTCCTGTGGAACGGCTTGCCATGCCATTTCCACCTGGCGCCTCAGTTGGGCCAGCGTTCGTGCTGGACGTGCAGACCGCGTGAGACGACGCTTCATCCAGTCCCAAACATGCTCAATGGGGGACAGATCCGGAGATCTTGCTGGCCAGGGTAGTTGACTTACACCTTCTAGAGCACGTTGGGTGGCACGGGATACATGAGGACGTGCATTGTCCTGTTGGAACAGCAAGTTCCCTTGCCGGTCTAGGAATGGTAGAACGATGGGTTCGATGACGGTTTGGATGTACCGTGCACTATTCAGTGTCCCCTCGACGATCACCAGTGGTGTACGGCCAGTGTAGGAGATCGCTCCCCACACCATGATGCCGGGTGTTGGCCCTGTGTGCCTCGGCCGTATGCAGTCCTGATTGTGGCGCTCACCTGCACGGCGCCAAACACGCATACGACCATCATTGGCACCAAGGCAGAAGCGACTCTCATCGCTGAAGACGACACGTCTCCATTCGTCCCTCCATACACGCCTGTCGCGACACCACTGGAGGCGGGCTGCACGATGTTGGGGCGTGAGCGGAAGACGGCCTAACGGTGTGCGGGACCGTAGCCCAGCTTCATGGAGACGGTTGCGAATGGTCCTCGCCGATACCCCAGGAGCAACAGTGTCCCTGAAACTTCCTGGCAGATTAAAACTGTGTGCCCGACCGAGACTCGAACTCGGGACCTTTGCCTTTCGCGGGCAAGTGCTCTACCAACTGAGCTACCGAAGCACGACTCGCGCCCGGTACTCACAGCTTTACTTCTGCCAGTACCTCGTCTCCTACCTTCCAAACTTTACAGAAGTTGTTTTTAAGAAGTTACAAAATCTGTCTAATTAACATAGTTCCCTAAATTACATTTATAATTGAGATCTAAGTTCATATTATTATTATGGCGTGAGACGTATATAAAAATGTTGTGAAGCATGAAAAAATCAAAAATCAAACTGATCTTGAAGGTAATTGCTGCCAGGAGTTCAAAATTGGATAAAGTTGGTTAGTCGATCGTTATTTCCATCTGTTATGTATATGTAGGACCTTTAGAGTAAATAAGAAACTTTGATACCTCTATTTGACCACTATCTCGTGTTTTTTTTCAGCATAAGAGAAATAAAAAAATTGGTGTCACTTTTGTTGGGTTGTCTTGGAGCATGGTTTTGTAAGAATAAGTAAGCTTAAAAAAAAGATATCTAAAATGAGCACATTCAGCTATGATAAGCTAACTGACACCTCCACAACCTGTAGAAACTGTAGAAATTCTCTAGTTTACCTGCATAGGTTCAATATTCATGACGTTCCTCTCTATTGCATCTGACATCATGCGTGTAAGGATGCTGTACTTGACCGGTTTCTCCTTCATAAATACATTTAAGCTAACATACACACAGTATTGGAAGCCAATCGTTTACTTTCTTGAAAACTTTGTTGATTGCTGTAAACATGTCTGTTTCCTTTCTTTGTTGGTGGGTAGCCTTGTGACGAAAACTAATGGTTCTAATAAGCTGCCTGAAACGTTCTCCTGCCATACCACTCTTGTAACTGACACACACATATTAGATTCGCATGTCGTGTACACTGACAAAATTGTCCTTATTAGTACCCATAAGTGCCAGTATTCCGGTAAAGCCATACAATTCTTCTCATTAAGAGACGTAACATTTATGGCTCTGAGCACTATGGGACTCAACTGCTGAGGTCATTAGCCCCCTAGAACTTAGAACTAGTTAAACCTAACTAACCTAAGGACATCACAAACATCCATGCCCGAGGCAGGATTCGAACCTGCGACCGTAGCGGTCTCGCGGTTCGAGACTGCAGCGCCTTTAACCGCACGGCCACTTCGGCCGGCTGTAACATTTATGCTAACTTCCTCTTCATCTGTATGTTTTACTGTAGTAACATCTATGTCAGATGCAAAAAGTACCATCGAGACTTCTCCTGGAGAATGGCTAACACTGGCTGAGAAATTCGTGCCATCTCCCTTACTATTTTCGCTTGATGCCTCCAACGTGTTCTGGGCTATGTGATTACATACTGTCTTTCAGATTTGACCACAGTCATATCCTGATTGCTACTATCTGAATGTAAATTATCTTCATTGTCTTCATGACCTGTAACGTCCACATTAGTTTACCGATCTGAATCACACCCCATAATGCTATCCTCATCTTCAGTTTAACTCCTTAAGTTAGAGTCTTAATGTAACATAACTTTCAGAAGTCTTTCTAAAAACGATTCGCATATTTTTTACACATTACTGAGTCTCGATATCAACAGCAGGGAGCAGAAGTAACTCGCAGGAAGTATGAGAGATACGTCCTGTGAACATAAACTTTAAGATAAAAAGAATGTTTACTAGACTTCCATCGTTGTAGAGGAGGGAAGAAAAAAATTTTAGAAAGAAAAATTTTCTATTACATGGAAACCTAAGAGGGGCTTGTTGAATCCGGATTGAAAGATTCAATTTTTTCTTTCGTAGGAGGAGTTCCCTGAAAAAAAAAATACTGACACTGAAGTTTCATAGAATGTTCAATAAACAATAACTCAAAGGGAAAGTCTTGTATGTCATTTACTTGGGCAGATACCAAGGGACATACAAATTTGTGGGTTCAACGAACAACGCAATCGTTGGTATCCTACTGCAAAGACAGTCTCTGTTACAGAAATGAATATTTTATGTGCAGTTAGTGTGGAAAATGGAAATGGAAGAGACTGACGTCAAAGATATGTAACTTGAGTATTTGGAGAAAACAATGGAACAATTGCCCTGCAGAAAAACTATAAACTATTACTCACATAAGATCAGGTCATTGGCAATATGCAAGCAAGACTTACACATTATTTTAGACATTCACGGCAAAAAATTAATGGAAAGTTATCACATGTTGGTGTATATGCTGAAATAATGGGTTCAAAAGCGTTCAGCACCTTAGAACACATGTGACAAAATGTGTTAATTAAGTCCATTCAGGTTTTTGGATATGATTGAAAAATGCCGAAAATAAAAGGCAAATCAAAATGCTGAAATGCTCCTGCTTACTAACAGGGATAGTGTATGCAGTTCCTTCAGCATATGTGTTACATCATCTAGGTGTTTCAGTATTACTACTGTGACTTATAGCAACACATCTTAGTTTACATGATACTTCGGACGTGAGGGACACAGGAGATAAGTAGACACTTTGGATATCCTGCATAGTTTATGTTGCATTAGAGATACATAGTCATAGACTTTATGGTAGACTAAGTGAAATGCTGTGTAATTATATATACCCATTGGATGCAACTGTTGTGTTGACATGAGACCCACACATGAACATTCTATATTGACACAGATAATACACAGATATTTCATCCTTTAATATGATGCTATGGTTACTTTGTGATCTTAACACTTCCATCGAAAAACAACTGACCAACAATAAAGAACCATGATATTAGTGGCAAAATATGTAAGAGTCAGAGCCGGCCGAGGTGGCCGAGCGGTTCTAGGCGCTACAGTCTGGAACCGCACGGCCGCTACGGTCGCAGGTTCGAATCCTGCCTTGGGCATGGATGTGTGTGATGTCCTTAGGTTTAAGTAGTTCTAAGTTCTAGGGGACTGCTGACCTTAGAAGTTAAGTCCCATAGTGCTCAGAGCCATTTGTAAGTGTCAGAGAAGAGTTGGCACAATAGTACCATTTGTTTAAGATGGACAGTTTTCCTCTTGGTTACAGAACACCATTTTATTGCGTGCAGATTATTATAGTTAAGATATTTAGGCCCGTACTACACAGTCTCATAACATCTGTTAACAATTAGTGGTTTGCAATGTGCGAGCAGCATGTCAGAGGCAGGTTATTCACTCCCTTGATCCAGAGATAAGGCTGGAGTAGGACTTAAGGCATGGAACATATCCTATAACATTATTACACAAACTCTCCATAAGATAACATTTGCAATTCATTGCCTACACCCCTGTGCCATAATCGTTTACAATTTCCACTTTAGTGATTATTATACTGATTTATAGACAGACTTCGCAAAAGCATATGAAGGAAGTAATATGAATTTACAACAGAAGCTGTGGGGTTTTTATGTAAACACTAGATACTGGTCGAATAAGTTATGTGAGCATAAATTGTCAAATATGATTATGCTACAATATAAGATGGAAATGGACACCACATTTATATACGTTTATAGAAGAATGAAGTAACATCATATGTTACACATGGAATTGTGTATCGCGTGGGTCGAATAAACGATGTGAGCACAAGCTGTCAGAATTACGCTACAAAATAAGAAGGTGGTGATACCACATATCTATATTTTAACATAAGAATGACGAAAGCTTCTAGGATCTTTGTAATATTTACAATGCAGAAATCGATTAGAATCCACTACAACTCCCACTTTAGTAATACTTCACTGATTTATAGAAATGCATAGAAAAAGCTGTGTACAGTGTGTGTGCTGGCATAAGCTGGCGCCACCACACCAGACGGCAAAGAGGTTGCGACAAGATTTATAATAGACATCGGGGACAGCGTGTCTCTCTCTAGAGAGGCCAAATAGAGACTCGCAAACAATATGCCACCAACGCCCTCTCGACCAGCAGTACTTAGGCTGCGGACTAGAGGGCCAGTCAGTTCCAGTCTGCCAGTACCTAGCGACCAGAGCTGTGTGCATAGCGGAGATCTTCTTCACGAGCAGTGAGGCTAATGTGGGCGATTATGGAAGAGTTTGTACCACAACAACTGGACTATCTTAAGTTATGTAGCTTTCTCATTCGTATGAGAAAATAATCCAGTTAATACATGCTTGCAGTTTGTGTTATAGAGAATTATACCGGCCATGAAACAACATTGTCTCCTTGTTTCCATGGCACAGCTCTACATTGACAACGAGGAAGTAAGTGGAGTTTGCAACAAAACGGTGGGGCTTTAATGTAAACACAAGATACAAAAGAAGATTACATCACATATTTAAATGTAAAGAAATATACAATTCCAAAAATTGACTATTCCATAGTTTTGCTGTTTCTGATATAATTTAAACCTTTTGGAGATGGTTCATCCATTGTTAAATGACTTGCCAATACAGGCCTTATAGTAAAAATCCAAGGAAATGTCTGTAGAGACTCGTATCTAATGAGCAGGCTAGATGTGTCACATCGATATTTTCTGAATCGTCATGCTATGAAAATTGAAGATTTACTTCTTCCAGAGACCATGTACCACATTTCTGTCGTCTTACATCGATGGATCAATAAGGGGGATATTTAAATATTAATGTTCCTGCGTAGCAGGAATAGTGGCTTCACCTTGACAACATGTCTAGTGAAGGTGATCTTGGGGAATTTATCACGTAGATAATCGTTAAATACACCACAAGCATTTATTCTTTAACATTACACAGCTGTCCTTCCCTAATTTTTGTCAAAAAACATGATCTTAGTTCTGCTAAAACTGAAATAAAACTGATTCATACACTATAGCAAGCTGCTGCACTGGAGTTGCTCCTGACGTAAAAGTTTCGAAAAAAGTATTGTTTTTATTTTCTTACGAAGGAATAATTGCTGCGTACGAAAACCAGACAACATATTGTCAGGAATAGTTATTATTGTTAATACTGATAGCAACTATTCTCAGTTGACTCTATATGTATGACAAATTTTCGCACAATCGTCTGCACTTTATTTGTCTGAACCGTACATTTCTACATTTCTGTACATTCAGTTCAATTATAGTGATAAATCCGATGACAGCCCTACAACGATACTGATGAGTTTCGATCCCCATATGGTCCAATAAAATGCACTTGTAAACAGTAACGTCGTTTTGAGAGCTCAATAGGTGGGTGAATTGGTGTTTTTATATGTCCCTAGCCCACTGCTATCTACCAACCACTATCGCTTACGTCATTCTGGAGTGGTGGGGAGGGTTACTATTTTGAATTTTCTAAATGTAACTTCTGTCACAGGAAAAAAAGTCATCGGCTAAAATACAGAATTGAATGTAAATCATGAACAGCTTTTATAAGCAAGGGAATCAGTGGCATATTGACAATTCTCTGTAAATAATATAGTGGGTGTGGTTTACTTTGACTGTTGTAAGGAAAGGGTATTCTTCAGTTTGCTTCCTTTAGATGTGGTGCATACTCCATAATATGGATCTGTGACCCATAACTTCACAAGCATCTTGTAATGGAGAAAATTCTCCACTCAGTCGGTGATTCATGAATGAGATCACCATAATCAAACATGTTGCAGAATGCTCGGGGCTGTGCAGTATGTATCTCTTTTCTCCACAGTGATGCAGTATAGCTGTCGAGGTATGGTATAGAAGGAGGTGACAATGACGTAGGTGAGCGATGAGATCAGAGAGATGGAGTTTTAGAATAAAACTAGTATTGTTTAAAAGTCCACCGAAAGTCACAGTATTTGCCTCACAATATTTCTAATTTAAATGAGACTGAAGCCTTACCGTTTATCAGAGGTATTGAGATGAGATGTTACTGAAGTCTGTGTGAATTATGGGCACACACTGATTGTGATTACTAATTATGGGACAGGATCTTGATGTTCCTCGAGCCTTACCCATCTGCCCATACTTGTCACGATCGTTGTACCACGCAGTTAGTAATTTTTTCTCGCTTGAACCTAGGTTTTCTCTCTGTATACGCACTCATGTCCACACACTCGCATGTCTAACAGTGGAGTGTCGTGCGCCCTCTCTGCTGTAATACAGTGACGCCAAGACGCGTTGCTAACATTTTAATTTCCTGAAACCTCCTGGCAGATTAAAACTGTGTGCCGGACCGAGACTCGAACTCATCACCTTTTCCTTTCGTGGACAAGTGCTATAAAGACTGAGCTACCCAAGCACGACTCACAACACGTCCTCAGAGCTTCAAATCTGCCAGTACCTCCTCTCCTACCTTCCAAACTTCACAGAAGCCCGCAAAAGGCAAAGGTCCCGAGTTCGAGTCTCGGTCCAGCACACAGTTTTAATCTCCCAGGAAGTTTCATACGACCGTACACTCCGCTGAACAATGAAAATATCATTTTGGAAATATCCCCCAGAGTGTGGCTAAGCCATATCTCCACAGTATCCTTTCTTCCAGGACTGATAGTTCTACAAGGTTCGTAGAGGTGCTTCTGTGAAGTTTGGAATGTAGGATCCGAGATACTGGCAGAATTGAAGCTGTGAGGACAGCTGCCGGCACGGTAGCTCAGCGTGGTATCTCTAATAAAAAATCTGAGTGATAGGATCAACAACGAACTTCAACATATGTCATGTGACATCCGCTACAACCAAATACAACGAACTAAACGAAGAAAAAGTCGGGAGAGCACTTGCCGGTGAAAGGCAAAGGTCCCGAATTCGAGTCTCGGTCCGGCATACAGTTTTAATCTGCCAGGAAGTTTCATATCAGCGCACACTCCGGCGCAGAGTGAAACTCTTATTTTAATTTCCTCTTTAACAAATGAAACAAAATATACCTAATACTACTTAACGCACCTCTGCTGGCACTGACTCACTGTAGTAATAATATACATTAAATATCATAGGAAATTTATATTGGTTTAACAAATTTCCATTAATTACAAAAAACATGTTTATTTTTTAGTCACAGCCAACAACAAGAAGTTATAGCAATAACAATTAGATAATGTTTACAAGAAACAATGAAAATAGCTCTGAGCACTATGGGACTTAACTTCTGAGGTCATCAGTCCCCTAGAACTTAGAACTACTTAAACCTAAGTAACCTAAGGACATCACACACATCCATGCCCGAGGCAGGATTCGAACCTGCGACCGTAGCGGTCGCGCAGTTCCAGACTTTACCACCTAGAACCGCTCGGCCACACCGGCCGGCACAGTGATAATAATTTATAGTACATTTATATTAAATGTGCACTTTCATTCAATTGAAAACCGATTTACCATCGCCGTGCCCTGTATGTGTCAGATACGCCATCAAGGTCCTGGTTTCATTGCTGTAACATAGTGTCATAACTTCACCCGAGAGCTGATACATCTCTTATTGTACACATGTGTAGTCAGTCGAAAGACCATTTTAATCTTTGTAGTCCTGGGTTTATTAGCCATCACGTCACGTTCGTTCTGTGATACTATCTCACCAAGATACATAACTTTATCGATTGTAACAATGTTTTTTTCCATAATGTTCATCTAATTCAGAGTATCATTTATGTTTATTAATGCTTAAAATATTTGAAGATATGCTTTTTCTGCAACGCTTTTCAAAATGAGTTTTGTTGTTGCCATTGCTATGGTGTCCACTGACAAGCGAACCTCCTAATCGCACCCCCCTCAGATTTAGTTATAAGTTGGCACAGGGAGAGGCCTTGAAAATCTGAACACAGATGAATCGAGAAAACAGGAAGAAGTTGTGTGGAACTATGAAAAAAATAAGCAAAATATACAAACTGAGTAGTCCATGCGCAAGGTATGCAACATCAAGGACGGTGTGAGCTTACGAGCGTCGTGGTCCCGTGGTTAGCGTGAGCAGCTGCGGCTCGCGAAGTCCTTGGTTCAAATCTTCTCTCGAGTGAAAAGTTTAATTTTCTATTTTCAGACAATTATCAAAGTTCAGGCACTCAGACATAATCAACTTCGCTCTCCAAAATTCCAGGACATGTTCAGATTTGCTTGGACATATGCAGGATTTGACGGTCTACGCACGGAAATATTTGAAAACGTAAAAACATATGTTTTGACAGAGCACAGGGAAAACTGTGCGACTGTGAAACTGTTGCATTCATTTTTTGCAGTTTATGCGACAAACTCCTATGCTTTCATCACTTTTTTGGGAGTGATTATCACATCCACACGAAAACCTAAATAGGGCAAGGTAGAAGAATCTTTTTACCCATTCGCCAAGTGTGTAAGTTAGATGGGTCGACAACATATTCCTGTCATGTGACGCACATGCCGTCACCAGTGTCGTATAGAATATATTAGACGTGTTTTCCTGTGGAGGAATTGGTTGACCTATGACTTTGCGATCAAATGTTTTCAGTTCCTATTGGAGAGGCACGTCCTTTCGTCTACCGATCGCACGGTTTTGCGGTGCGGTCGCAAAACACAGACACTAAACTTATTACAGTGAACAGAGACGTCAATGAATGAACGGACAGATAATAACTATGCGAAAATAAAGAAATTAAAATTTTCACTCGAGGGAAGACTCTAACCAAGGACCTCACGTTCCACAGCTCCTCGCTCTAACCACTGGACCACGGCGCACCGTAGATTACAGTTGTCCATGATGTTGCCTATCTTGCGCATGGACTACTCAGTTTGTATATTTTGCTTATTTTTTCATTGTTCCACACAACTTCTTCCTGTTTTCTCGATTGATCTGTGTTCAGTTTTTCAAGGCCTATCCCTGTGCCAACTTATAACTAAATCTGATGGGGATGCGATGGGGAGGTTCCCTTGTGAGTATTATAAAACGCGGCAGCAACTAAATGCTAAATCTAAGGATACCTGTTTTTAATGCCCAGTAGCACCCGGTCAAGCTCTCCATATTTTCAGAGTCTTCTTATGATCCTTAGATCACCTTCCCAAAGACACAATAGAACCAAATACGGTATAGACCACATCCTTGTGTAACTCCTGTTCACATGTAGAAAGCTTCAGACATTTCCCCTAGAAGTTCAACTTCATATTTGCTTTATTAGTGTCTACCAAACTATTTCTAGTTTTAACATCAACATCGAACTCTTACAATATTAGAGGTTTTCTGTCAACTAAATCGTATTTATCTCAAGTGCACAAACACAGCGACATTGAAACTGCATCTTGCTATTCAATCTCCGATTATCAGCTTAAGACTCAGGATCTACTCCACACATGACCTTCTCTACCAAATCCCACCTTATTACTGCCCTCTCTTGTTGTCTACCGGTTTTTCTAGCGTATTATGTAGCGCTTTGGAACAGATATCGTTTGTGCTTGGCAACAATAATATTCCTCTGCAGTTGCTGGCCTCAGTTTCAGCTCGTTTTTTATCTAAGTGATGAAATGGTGGGAAACTCCTAAGCAATTGTGTAACGTAACCAATTGTAAAGAAATATTTTAGTAGTGAATCAATAGATGCCCAAAGGCTATTCGTCAAATGAAATCATGCGGTCATGCTTTCGTTTCCTTCGAAGTATACCGCCATTTACCGTGAGATCTACCGATGACTTGTATTTAATCACTTCTTTTGTATTTACATTTTCTTGATTTACTTAGATTAGTGGATCTGTCTCGTGGTGTTACTGTCCCACGATAGGAGGAGTATCATGTGTTACCACCAGCTTGCAAATTTCGCAAGTCGAGAAGTCCGAACATGGAGGTTTTTTTGTAATCACGAAAACTTTTGTCGAAGAATGGTTATATTACATTGCTTTCATTGCACCTGGCGTGATAATTTCCTATAACAATCCTAGCATTCGCCTTTTCCCAACAATGTCTTTGTCAACACAATAACCTTTAACGCGACCATTTAGTGTTGTCTTTTATTTAGATAAGAGGAAGCATAGGTTTTTGATGTCTGCGGTCTTTCTGGATCTGTGGCTGCTGATCCGTCCTTAGTGAAAGTTTCAATATGGCATTATGGTAGGGAGACCACAATTGCGGCCGTTCGGCTACCTGGTGCAATTATTTCTATTTGACGCCACTTCGACTATATGAACGTCGATGAAGATGTGATGAAATTATTAGGACAATGCGAATACTCGATCTTAAAGCGAAGAAACGATTAGAATAAACCAGGAACCGAACCCGGGCCTGGCGAACGATAGGCAGTGACACTTGCCACCAGACGACGAGTTTCTGACTGTCCCTAATGAGAGTCTGTTGCACAAAAATTAGGACTGTAAATCTTCAAAGCGTTCGACAGTGTAAAATGGTGCAAGATGTAAGATGTAAGGATAGACGGGTATTATACAATATGTACAAGAGTCGAGAGGGAATAATAATAAGAGTGGGCGACCAAGAACGAAGTGATTGGGTTAAAATGTGTGTAAGACAGGAATATAGTCTTTCGCCCCTACTGTTCTGTACGTCGAAGAAGCAGAAATGGAAATAAAAGAAAGATTGCAGAGCGGAATTAAAATTCAAGATGAAAGGATATCAATGATACGATTCGCTGATGACATTGCTATCCTGAGTGAAAGTGAAGAAGAATTACATGAACTGCTGAATGGAATGAAAAGTCCTATGAGTACATATTATGGATTGAGAATAAACCAAGGACAAACGAAAGTAATGAGAACAGTGAGAAACTTAACATTAGGATTGAATGTCACGAAGATGAAGTTAAGGAATTCTACTACCTAGGCAGCAAAATAACCAATGGGGGACGGAGCAAGGAGGAGATGAAAATCAGACTAGCACGGGCAAAGAGTGCATTCCTGGCCAAGAGTAGTCTTCTAGTTTCCAAGTTAGGCCTTAATTTGAACAAGAAATTTGTGAGAACTTAAGTCTGGAGTACAGCGTTGTATGGCAGTGAAATATGGGGAACACCGGAACAGAAGAGAATCGAAGCATTTCAGATATTATGCTATAGACGTATGTTGAAAATTAGGTGGACTTATAAGGTATGCAAAGTATGGAATGAGGAGGTCCTGTCCAGAATCGCAGAGGAAAGAAATATGTGGAAAACACTGACAAGAACAGGACGATAGGACATCTGTTAAGACGTCAGGGAAAGACTTCTACGGTACTGGAGGGAGTTATAGAGGGCAAAAACTGTAGAGGAAAACAGAGATTGGAATATATCCAGCAAGTAATTGAGGACGTAGGTTGCAAGTGCTACTCTGAGGTGAAGAGGTTGGCACAGAAGATTGATTTGAGGCGTGCCGCATGAAACCAGTCAGAAGACCGAAGACTGAAAAAAATAATCTTCAATACACAATGCATCAGCCTACCTCATCCACTGCCAGGTGTGGTTAATCCTGGCACTTCCGGTAACACTTAAGTACAATAATGCCAGACGAGTCAAATAAAGGAAAGAAAGATAAGAACTTTTGTCATGAGATTTACTTTAGACTAGCAGCTGTGTCATATTGACACGTCAAGCACTAGATAATAGGCAATGTGGAAATATATTTGTGATATTGCAACTACCAAATTATGGTATATAGAACACTCATTAAAGCACTAACCATTACCCCCCCCCCACTTCCCATTGTTCCAAGAATGGAACTTCCAAGCATAAAACTGCTTCAACCATCTCATTACTTTACAAATAAGTTAATATGTGAAATATTTGACGTTAAACAAGTAAAACCTGTATGATTGAAGACGCAAAGCCGTAATTATGTTGGTTTTGTTAGTTTCAGAATAGTCATCCACAGAATAATAGAAAAGAAGAAATCCAAAACTTTGAAATAATTTTAAAAGTTGTTGAAAGTTATTAAGTGTTCCCATTATCAGAAACTGGATGAATATAGGCGAGAAAGTTTCGCTCCAATTTAAGAAAAGCTAGTTTTCCATGTTTTTCAATTTTATGACATCAAATCTCCTGAATTATATGTCGCACTAACACAAAATTTTGCTGGTACATTTAATGGTATGTGTGGATACCGCCAGTAAAATACGTTGCGTATACAGTTACTAGGAAAGAAGTAATCACTATCATTATCTTCGTTTCAAGGATAAGTTTATTACCTGTTCAAAACAAACAAAAAATTAAATCAACCCGATATTTTTTGAGGTCTTCCAATATCTCTTTGCCCAGATGGCTTGTAGTCAGAGTCTTCTGCAAAATTTTGTGACCTGGTATTCTCATGAGTGTGATCTCCAATTTCCAAATTATTTTGAACTTTGGTATTCATGTTGAAAATATTTAATTCTGTTTGGATATCTTCATTGCTAATCATGTCTCTTCTCGTGTAGCCCTTCGTCTTCATCGTGCATTTATTACAGGACGAAGAAGGAAAGTGTAGTAAGCGATAAATTTTATTTTATTTTATTATCTTGTTGGGGTCTCAATACGAAAAAAATTGGAAAACGTCCGTAATTATGTCTAGTTTCTTGGAAGTCACTAAGTGCTCTGAATCTCAAATACTGGATGAATATCACGTACGCCACTCAGCGACAAGAGACAAGTGTGCAGCTGCTGGGCGGTTGAAATACCTTCCAATAGCAGGTAACCTGACAGACTTTTGCGTAGCAAGAGCCAAGGATAGACTCGTAATTAAGGAGAGAAAGGAAAGTCATGGGAAGCGTTCCTGGACTTCATCAACCGTTCCACTTCTTCTAAAAAAGTGTGGGAAGCCATCAGGAGGATTTCTCTCAGACACAGTCATTTACCAATCACAGTAGTCCTGAAATGGAGGTAAGCATTTTGCAAAAACTACTGCCAATGTCAGGCAAAATGTGGCGTTTCGCCGCTATCGTGCATCTGCAGAAAATGGCAAGCTGGACTGAAGGTACAACAGTTCTGGTTCCTACTACTACCCACTCGACACGTGGGAGCTGGAATTGTCACTCTCTGGGACTCGTGGTACCGCACTTGGTCACGACCAAATTGAGTACTGCGTGCTTCTACATTCGCCTACAGCGTCAAAGGTAGTCCTTCTCGAATGTTTTACTTTGACATGACGAATAGGTCACTTTCCGAACTCCTGTAGAGAGGCAATTTGGATTCCTCACCACAATTCTGGAAAGGACAGCAGGTGATCCAATAGTTATCGGAATATCGCCTTACCGCGCTGTGTTGGAACCTGGAGTGAATGGTTAATCGTCGTCTGGTCTAATTTCTAAAGACTAGGAAACTTCTTAGTCGCTCTCAGTGTGGATTCCGGAAATTTCGGTCGACTGTCGACAATCTGGCCCTGCTAGAGGCGGCTATATATTCAGGCTTTGCTACTTCACCATCATTGCCTCAATATTATATAATCAGGCATATGGCGCTACCTGGAGACTCAGTATTCTAGGGCAATTTCATCAATGGGACATTCATGGCCGCCTCACCATCTTCATACAGTCATTCCTGTCTAAGCGGATTTTAGGCCCCACATTCGTGACACGCTGTCAAAAAGTTTAGAGCAGAACAATGTTATCTCTCAGTGCAGTGTTTGGCACAGCCATAAACACTATCACGTCTACGGTAAGGAATTCCATACAACGCTCATTACTTGCGGACATTTGGCTATTTTCTGTTCCTGCCCTAGTGTTGCAACAGCGACTCGACATTTGGAAATTGCGGTCCAGATATTAGACGAGTGGGATGCGACGTCGGGTTTCCAGTTTTCCGCGGGAAAGTGTGTGTCCGTTCATTTTAACCGTCTTCGTGATATTTTTAATTTACCTGCCTTGTCCTTCCCCCACCCTCCTCACACCCACACTCCCCCAATCCACGAATCATGGGCCTTGCCGTTGGTGGGGTGGCTTGGGTACCTCGGCGATACAGATAGCCGACCGTAATTGCAAGCACAACGGAGGGGTATCTGCTGAGACGCCAGAAAAACGTATGATTCCTTAACAGGGGCAGTAGCCTTTAAGGTAGTTTCAGGGGCAACAGCGTGAGTAATTGACTGATCTGGGCTTGTAACATCGACCAAAACCGCCTTGCTGTGTTAGCACTACGAACGGCAGAAAGAAGGGGAAACTACAGCCCGGCGGCATGCAGCTCTACTGTATGGTTAAATGATGATGGCGTAATCTTGTGTAAAATATTCCGTACGTAAAATAGTCCCCCATTCGATCTCTGGACGGGGACTACACAGGAAGATTTCATCATCAGGAAAAACCAAACTGATGTTCTACGAACCGGAGATCTCTTAATCGGGCTGGTAGATTAGATAACTTGAAAAGGGGAATGGATAAGTTGAAGTTAGTTATAGTCAGAACTAGTGAATTTCGGTGGTGGGAGGTACAGGACCTCTGGTCAGGTCATTAATACAAACTCAAATGCGGGTCGTGCAGTAGTGGGTTTAATAAGGAATAAGAAAATGGGAATGTGGATAAGCTACTACATCATCGTATCCAAAATAGACACGAAGCCCACTTCTACCACAGTATTACAAGTTTATATGCCATCTAGTTGCGCTGATGATAAACAGATTGTATTATGAGGCAAAAGAAATTATTCAGGTAGTTAAGGGAGACGAAAATTTAGTTGTGCTGAGAGACTGGAATTCAGTAGTAGAAAAGGAAGGGAAGGACAAATAGTAGGTGAATAGGGACTGGGAAAGGAATGAAAGAGGAAGCCGTCTGGTAGAATTTTTGCACAGAACACAATTTAATCATCGCTGATAATTTTTTTAAGACTGATGAAAGAAGGTTCTATTCGTGGAAGAGAACTGGAGATGCCGGAAGGTTTCACATTGATTATATAATGGTAAGAGAGAGATTTGGGAACCTAATTTTCAAATGGTTCATATGGCTCTAAGCACTATGGGAACATCTGAGGTCATCAGTCCCCTAGAATTAGAACTACGTAAACCTAACTAACCTAAGGACATCACACACATCCATACCCAAGGCAGGATTCGAAATTGCGACCGCAGCAACGGCGTGGCTCCGGACGGAACCTGATTTTAAACTGGAAGTCATTTCCAGGGGCAGATTCGAACTCTGACCACAATTTATTGCTTATGAACTGTAATACTGAAGAAATTCCAAAGGTAGAAAATTAAGGATATGGGACCTGGATAAGTTGAAAGAACCAACGGTTGTTGAGAGTGTCAGAGGGAGCATAAGGCAACAATTTTCTGCAACGTGAGAAAGAAATACAGCAGAAGACGAATAGGTAGCTTTGAGAGACGAAACAATGAAGGCAGAAGAGGATCAGATAGGTGAAAATACTAGGTCTAATTGACACCCTTGTATAACAAATATTGAATTTAACTGAAGAAAGGAGAAAATATAAAAATGCTGCAAATGAAGCAGGCAAAAGGGAATACAAACGTATAAAAATGATATTGACAGGAAGTACAAAATGGCTATGCAGGTATGTCTCTAAGAATTTAGAAGCATATTCCACTACAGCAAATATAGATACTGCCTACAAGAAAATTAACATGGCATTTGTAGGAAAGAGAAGCGGCTGTATGAATATCAAGAGGTCAGATGGAAAACGAATACTAAGCAAAGAAGGAATGGCTGAAAGGAGGAAGGAGTATATAGATGGTCTGTGTAACGTAGATGAACTTGATGTCTAGGCATAGCCCTGAGAAAGATGTTCGTAAACTTTGAGAGTAGACACTGCTGTGCCCTCACGGTTTGTTGTGGGTCGAATACAGATGCCCAGCGCGAGAGCGAGTTTGACAGTAAAAACAGTAAAAGAGGGGTGGAAGCTGGCCACGTGTGTGTGTGGCGGGGGGGGGGGGGTTTCACCCTGATCTGCCCGCAGCGGCACCAGGTTCCACAGCTATATATCGGCTCTAAAAAAAAGTGTTCAAATGTGTGTGAAATCTTATAGGACTTTACTGCTAAGGTCATCAGTCCCTAAGTTTACACACTACATAACCTAAATTATCCTAAGGAGAAACACACACATCCATGCCCGAGGGAGGACTCGAACCTCCACCGGTATCAGCGGCATGTCGGCTCTCTTTGATTCTCTTCTGTTTGGTCGTTCTGGAAGTATCAGATATTCTGGTAACTAGCATATGTTGAGGATGCTCTGGAAGCACGTGTTTCGGCCGTTGAGGGCAAACAATGGAGAAAATGCCCTCCATTATCGGCCAGAAGGACCAGCTAAAATACTGAATATAAGATAACAAAAAATAAACCTTTTAGGATACTAGAAAACCAGTGCCACAAATAAGGGAAAATTATACCGAGTACGAAGGTATAGGTGTATACTAAGTGCGATGAATAGCTTTTCTTAAACTTTGTTAAAGAACTTATAAACAACATGAACTATAAAAAATTGTAATTCGGTGACAACTACACCGATTTTCATAAACTAAGTGTCAATGGATAGGTCTCGTACCGACTTATCAGGAAATTAACCAAAATTATTACAAACACTAACATTCTTGAACTAAAGGCCGTAATTTATCATGCTAAAAGTGTAATTTATGCGAAAACCGGTGTGTTTAAAAAATCTTATTTGAATGCTGAATATATATATGAAGCAAATATTCGTGATTTGACTCATGTGACCTACGCGAGAGTATAAATACCCGGCCGCCATCTTAGCTCAGGCAGGCCGGTTGAATGGGCGGCGAGCTGGCCGTCTCGTGAAAGTGTTGAGTTTTTTCTAAGTGCCGAATTGTGGACATGAGAGATTTCTCGTGTGCGTAGACAGTGAGCATTTAGTAATATTTTCGAACTGTGGTCTTAGTGTGTTTTTTCGTTAGAGAACGATTCCGAACTCCGAAATTTTACCACCGATGTAGAGTGTGGATTCGGACCTGTGATTTTTGACAGCGTCTGAGAACTTTAATATGAATCTGAAGCAAGAGTTTGAATTTTTCGAGGCTTTGGAGTGTTATGAGATCCTAGCTGAGATGCTGGCTGGTGATTTACGTACTCGCATAGGATACACATTCATCCTTGAAAGTTGGCTAAGCTTGTTGCTGCAGGTCATTTGGAGAATAAATGTAACAGTTTCGTAAGACTCAGACCCTTGTGAGCTGTGAGCTTAATTACTCAAATCTCTGCCTGCGTTCTGTTGAATAATTTGGGCAAAATGTAGCGAGTGAGTGGTTGCTCCCTGATCGTTAACGCAACCAGACTTTAGAAAAATCCAACCTTTCACTGTGGCCCATGATGCTGTGCCACTAACTAAATCTTTAGTAAACAGGTAATTTGCACAGTAGTGATGGGGCTCAGAGCTGTTTCAGTGATCCATTCGACACTGACTTTCAAGCAACATTTGCTCAGTTCAGTAATTCAGTTTTACGTCTACATTTTCAAGTGATCAAGCGCACATAGGAATCATTAGACAGCGCAGTAAACTCGCAAAGGCAAATTTATATAAAGGCGAGAGAACATAGATGCAGGTGAGATGGAACCGCGAGAAGAATTTGACTGAGCACTGGTAGACTTAAGCCGAAACAATGTCTTGGGAGTAGATGATATTGCGTCAGAACTACTGATAGATTTGGGACAAACCAGCAATGACGTCATCTGCTGATATTCTATTCTTACCGAGTATAAATTTTTATATATTCGCTATTAGCGAAATGTGAAGAGGGCAGATTGTGAACTCGTATTGGAGCAAACACTCTATCTCTCTGGGATCAGTCGTCAGAACGAGAATTTGTTCTGTGAACCTCAAGTATATACTGCTTCACTTTTGTATGTAAAACATAAGGGCTGGCTGGCATCTCTATGTTCCAAATACTTTGTTCCTGCGCGTCATTGTTTTTGTGTTTCCTTCTAATTGAAGAACTATACATGATACTGATGATCCGAGGCACCAAAATCTCTTTCTGTGTTTACACGGCTTTCCAACGTCGGTAAGCAGAAGTAATACGCTCCATACACATCAAGTTCATAGTAGTTTACAGTTAAGAAATCATAAGCTATTCATTCTAGGAAAAATGTATGTTAATGAGTGTTATCATCACAGGTCATAAATCACAAGAAATAATTGTAATCAATGTTGGGGACAGCGTAGTATAGAAAATAAAGGAATTTTGCTAACCTGGAAGCAAACTGCTGGATGATGGGCGCAGCAAGGCAGGCACAAAAAGTAGACTAGCACAGGAAAAGCAGTCCTCATCCCACAAGTTCGTTAAAACAGGACGTAGCCGTTAACTTCTACATCTACACCTACACAGATACTCCGCAGGTGGGTGCAAGATACCTTATACCATTACTTGTCATTTCCCTTCCACTTCCACTCGCAAACAGAGCCAGGGACTGTGTATAAGCCCTAATTTCTCGTATCATATCTTCGTGAACCTTACGTGCGATTATGTTGGCGGCAATAGAATCGTTCGGTAGGCAGCTTGAAATGCCGGTTCTCTACATTTTGTCAATAGTGTTTCCCGAAAAGAACGCCACCTTCCCTCCAGGGATTCCCGTTTGAGTTCCAGAAGCATCCCTGTAACACGTACGTGTTGTTCAAACCTACCGATAAGAAATGTAGCAGCCCGTCTCTGAATTGCTTCGATATCTTCCTTCAACCTGACCTGGCACGAATTCCAAACACTCGAGCAGGACTCAACAACAGGTCACACCAGTGTTCTATATGCGGTCTCCTTTACAGCTGAACCACTCTTTCTTAAAATTCTCCCAATAAACAGAAGTCGACCATTCCCCTTCCCTACCACAGTTCCCACATGCTCGTTGCATCTCATACCGCTTTTAAAACGTTGCGCCCAGACATTTAAACGACTTGACTGTGCCAAGCTGGGCACTACTAGTACTGTATCCGAACATTACGGGACATTTTCTTACTGCTCATCCGCATTAACATGAGAAAACTATTCCGAAAATTTGTCCCTGGAGAAGAAGAAGGGTATTGGAACAAAAAGCATCGTGGAATGGAGAAACAGGAAAGGCAGAGAACTGAAGCGTTAGAGATACTCGTATGGTCTTAGAGGAGGAGGCAGAAAATAAGGTACGAAATTTGAAGGTTCTCCGTGGACGATAGTTCGGTGGGACACATACCACGTGATCAGAGGTTAAATTCCATGACAGCAGAGGAAGTCATCGAAGGTTAGAACTGCAGAGAATGACACATGCTGAAGTATTTCTAACGAATAAATGAGGAAAAATGACCAGATCATTAAAAGAATTTAAGGGACAAACCAAAGACAAATAGTAATTATGAAAATGTAACTGATTGTGTTAACATATATATAAATACCTTAAAAATTGTATGATCTAATTAAAAAACAAAAAAATGCAAGAAATGCCCATGATCTGATGCGACTAATATAATATAATAACACGGTGAATTATTGGGTAAGTTTAAAATTTTGCATCTGATCGACACATGTTGGCTAAACACTATAATTCCAGACGATTGGCAGACAGAAAACATGTTCTCAGTGTTTGGAAAAGGGGACTGCTGCAAAATTTCTGATTAAAGAGGTATCAGTATGTTAAACACTATTTACAAAACTTATACAGAGCTATTAGACAGCAGATTAAAGATTATAACTGGAATGTAGTAGTAGTAGTAGTAGTAGTAGTAGTAGTAGTAGCTTTATTCATCCGTAGATCTCTTTTTACAAGGATATAGGACATGTCAAAGTATTTATAAGATTATACCAATTTAAAATAAGTTAATTCGTATACATATATACATATAGACTTTTAGTTAGAAACATTTACTACTGGTACACAATACTTTTCACAAATAACATATTAAATGTAGAAGAACAATGCTGCTTAATAAGAGGAAGGTCAGGAAGAGATAATATATTTACGATGTGAGAAATTGTGCGTGATAGAAGAGAATTTAATTCAACAACCCATATGACTTTCATAAATTTTGGAGCAGCATTTGACAAGGTTCACAGAGATTACGGTAAAACAAGGAAACGCAAAAACTGCATCAATTGTCTGTATAATGACATATTATACTTGATTTCTTCGATTATATAGCGGCTAAGATTTTAATAAACCAAAATGTGAAACAATGGTGCACATCATCACCTGCCTTTTTAAGTCTTTATACAGACTAGTCCGTTCAAAATGGAAATAAAGAGTGCAGAAGGGATCCATATAAACAAAAATAATTGTGTTAAGATAGTATTATGTACTAACAGCACTGTATTACTAACTAATCCTGAAGACGAACTATAAAAATCAGTCCATATTTTAAATTTAATTGTAAGGGTTATAATTTTCAGTTAGCAGTAAATAAAACTATTGACAGTGGCATCTATGGGAGATACCCAGTACAAAACGAGATCGCACTTGAAAAATTAGACCAGAATAAAATATTTTTGCAATAAATGACAAAATAGAAGAACAAAAACAAAACTGGAAGGAACGGCAGGAACGAATGGATGAAATAAATATTCCAGATATGCTGTACAGTAAAAACACAAAGGAGAGGGGGACGCAGGGCGACCTGTTAGTAGATGGAACAGAGACCAGAACGTGCCGATAGGCCGAAACAGTGAAACGCATAACAAGCACAAAAAGTAAATGATAATGCTGCGTGTAAGCCGTGCTCTCAGATAAGGAGGTTGTCCACAGGACAGCAAACCGTGTCGCGTTGTACCATACCATTCGAAACACAAATGGCAAGAAATGAAATGTACGGATTCCATCAGTCAATGACAGTACGCGTCACAGCGCAACAACTGACAGTCATAAGCTGTAGCTCATTTTTCGACCTGTACAGTTTATTAGTCATGACGCCAGACAGATTTTATTAGTGCAATAAATAAAAATGATTTTTCTATTTCCATCTTACAGTTTCATGTAAGACACCGTTGCCATATTAGTTAACACTGGCACCACGATATCCAAACCTGTGTTTGTGATATATTATCCTAGTGCGAATTATTATATTGAACTTTTTTTAAAAGGATTTTATATAGATAACCCCGTCGCCCTACTACGCTGAAAATGGATTTCATGCAGTTGTCAACAGCCCACTTTTGCTCTGAAAAACTGCCAACACAGTGCTGAATTCTTGTCGACAGTTCTGAAATGTTTATTCTAAATGTAGTTAACCAGAAAAACTAAATATAATGCAGTTAGCAGTCATCGAGTTCTCGTATTTCACTAAATGTTCTGAATGTCTGCATATAGTAATTATGCAGTATCATTAGTGCGAAGAGCAGTGTAGGTACACAAGTGATTTTGCATGACCCTTCAGTGTTTTGTGGATGTGTATTGAATTTTACACTTACTAATGCAGACGCTAGTGTACATGGTAATGGTTTGGTTATACTGTGGCTGTAGTACGTGGTGGTAAAGTAGAGACTGTAGCAGATCTGGAGATCTTTAATGGTCGAGAAATTATTGCTTATTGGACATTTGAGATCTGTGAGGTGTACAACAGAGATAAGGGCAGACCTTATCATACGTCCACAACGCCTTTGGTTCTTAGGACGCGGGGCCATCGCAAAATAAATGATTCGAAGTCTGTGTCTGTATGGATTAAAGGAGCTCTTAATTGCAGCAAGATTAAAGTTGTTGGTGATGTCACACATTATTATAGAAATTGAAATGAAGTTCTTTGTGATGAAGTTCCTTTCTTTTACCCGTCCTTTATCCTTATATATATAACATAAAAAAGACTGTTACCATGTAGTTAGCCAACTGCCATCTAATTTAGGCAAATTTCTTACCCTTTATGAAAGGCAAATAAGCACAGTTTCTCTGAGACGTACTCCATATTTAGATGTTTCAACGTGTCTGACAGTAATGTGAGTTGCCCTATCTGTGTCGCCTGTCACATAGTACATCGTCTGGCCAGTATTCATTTTAACTGAGAGGATAAAAATGGCTCTAACAAGGGAACCTCCCCATCGCACCCCCCTCGGATTTAGTTATAAGTTGGCATAGTGGATAGGCCTTGAAAAACGGAACACAGGTCAATCGAGAGAACAGAAAGAAGTTGTGTGGAACTATGAAAAAAATAAGCAAAATATACAAACTGAGTAGTCCATGCGCAAGATATGCAACATCAAGGAAAGTGTGAGCTAAGGAGCGCTGTGGTTCCGTGGTTAGCGTGAGCGGCTGCGGAACAAGAGGTCCATGGTTCAATTCCTCCCTCGAGTGAAAAGTTTACTTTTTTATCTTCGCAAAGTTGTGATCTGTCCGTTCGTTCATTGACGTCTCTGTTCACTGTAATAAGTTTAGTGTCTGTGTTTTGCGACCGCACCGCGAAACCATGCGATTGGTAGACGAAAGGACGTGCCTCTCCAATGGGAACTGAAAACATTTGATCGCAAGGTCATAGGTCAACCGATTCCTCCACAGGAAAACACGTCTGATATATTCTATACGACACTGGTGACGGCATGTGCGTCACATGACAGGAATATGTTGTTGACCCACCTAACTTGTACACTTGGCGAATGGGCAAAAAGATTCTTCTACCTTGTCCGATTTAGGTTTTCTTGTGGATGTGATAATCACTCCCAAAAAAGTGATTAAAACATAACGGACGGACAGATAATAATTGTCTGAAAATAAAAAATTAAACTTATCACTCGTGGGAAGACTTGAACCAAGGCCGTCTCGCCCGCAGCCGCTCACGCTAAGCACGGGACCAAGGCGCTCCTTAGCTCACACTCTCCTCGATGTTGCCTACCTTGCGCATAGACTACTCAGTTTGTATATTTTCCTTATTTTTTTCATAGTTCCAGACAACTTCTTCCTGCTTTCTCGATTCACCTGTGTTCCGTTTTTCAAGGCCTATCCACTGTGCCAACTTATAACTAAATCTGATGGGGCTGCGATGGGGAGGTTCCCTTGTAAGCATTATGGGACTTAACATCTGAGGTCATCAGTCCCCTAGAACTTAGAACTAGTTAAACCTAACGAACCTAAGGACATCACAAACATCCATGCCCGAGGCAGGATTAGAACCTGCGACCTCAACATCAGTGTGGTTCCAGACTGAAGCGTCTAGAGCCGCTCGGCCACCGCGGCCAGCTACCTGAGAGGATATCAACATAATCTGCACTGTTGTTAGATTACTAGATGCTCTTTGTTTCGTTCCCAGTATTACACATATTAATAAAAGTATTTTGGTTTTGTGATTTACATGACGAACTAGATCTCATTTTGGCTTTCCTAGCGCTGCTTCTATTTTAATTAACGTCCAGTACTGGGGGTTCATCAGGATTTCCTCTGCAACACGAAATACCGGAGAGGCCTGACGTATATTACGAGAACAGTCTTCCTTGAAATTAATGCTATTCCGTTGCTTAAAATGAAATCTGGTAGTTAAAATACCGGTTGCACACTTTGTTACCATTCTTAATCGTTCCTGTGCGTAAGTGTAGAACCTTTTCTTACTTTATTTCTACGCGTATTTCTGTTAACCACTGAACCTAATCTCATATTAAGTACGGATAGACTTTCGGGTATATAAGGATACAGTTTCCTCGACGGTGTATTAAAATATAAACAAGTGTCTAGAAGAAATTATTCAAAAAGATATTCCTGAAGTGGAAGCCATTAAAACAAGAGTTAGTAATTTAAAATCGGCATACGACATCATTATGGAAGTATAAAGGGTGTCCCAGGAGGAATGGTCAATATTCGGTAGTATGACAGGAACGATCATTAGAAGCAATACAGTCTCGCAAACAACGGCTCTAAAATACGTAACTTACGAACTAACTGTGGTTTGTTTGCTTCTCATATTTTGGGAGGCGTTAGTACGGATCGGGGCAAGAGGAAACTAGTAAACATCTCTAAAACACATACAGAGGTACGAGCACTTGTTCAGTAAAAGAGGTGTATTCCACAGTACTGAGGTATAACAAGTGCTCATAGCCTCTTTTAAGGCATTCACTTTATAGACCAAGTTTACTGAACGTATTTTTCTTGTTTTGGTCCGTACTGTCATCTCTCAGAACATGGATAGCAAAGAGATAGCAGTAGTAGAGATTTGTTTAAAAGCATTGACGATGATGAAGTGTTCATAGTTCTTCAAGGTATGAATTTTAGAGACTATGCTTACTAAACATGTTTCCTTCAACTGATCTTTCCTGAGTACTCAGTACTGCTCCTGGAAAACCCTGTTCTGCGCAGAACCTCTTCTTTCCCCACCTTATCAGTCGATCTCATTTTCAACATCCGTCTGAATCACCACATCTGAAATGCATCGATTCTCTTCTGTTCCAGTTTTCCCGCAGTCCATGTTTCACTACCATACCTTGCAGTGCCCCAAAAGTACATTCTCAGAAAGTTCTTCCTCAAATTAAGGCCTATGTTTGATACAAGTAGACTTTTCTCGTCTAGAAATGTCATTTTTCCCACTGATAGTCTACTTTTGATGTCCTGCTTGGTCTGTCCATCATTAGTTGTTTTTTGCCTAGGTAGCAGAATGCCTTTCCTTCATCTACTTCGTGACCGTTAATCCTGCTGTTAACTTTCTCGCTGTTCTCATTTCTGCTATTTGTGATTACTTTCATCTTTCTTCTATTTAGTCTGAATCCATATTCTGCACTCATTACACTGTCCATTAGATTCAGCAGATCATGTAATTCTTCTTCGCTTTTACTCTCACCTCGAATTTTAATCCCACTTCGGGAATTTTCTTTTAGTTCCATCATTGCTTCTTCGATATACGGATTGAATAGTAGCGGGGGGGGGGGGGGGTTGGGGAAGACTATGTCCCTGCCTTACGCCCTTTTTATGCCGATAACTTCGTTCTTGGTCGTCCTCTCTTATTGTTCTCTCATATATTACCCTCTCTGCCTACAGCTTACCCCAAATTTTTCTCAGAATTTCGTTCATCTTGCACCATTTGACATTGGTGAACGCTTTTTCCAGGATGACCAGTCCTATGAAAGCGTCTTTTTTTCCTTTAGTCTTGATTTCATTATCAACGACAATGCCAGAATTGCCCCGCTCGTGCCTTTACCTTTGCTAAAGCGAAACTGATCGTCAACTAACGCTTCACCAATTTTTTTCCCATTCTTCTGTTTTATTATTCTTGTCCTCAACTTGGGTGCTTGAACTGTTAAGCTGATTGTGCGGTAATTCTCGCACTTGTCTCAACTCTTGTAGTCTTGGAAATAATGTGGATGATGTTTTTCCGAAAGTCAGATGATATGTCGCCAGACTTAAACATTCTATACACTAACGTGAACAGTTCTTTTGTTGCCACTTCCCGCATTGAGTTTTGAAATTCTGATGGAATTTTGTCTGTCTCTTCTGCCTTATTTGATCTTAAGTCTTCCAAAGCTGTCTTAAATTCTGAGTCTAATAACGGATCCCCTATCTCTACCAAACTGACTTCTGTTTCTTTTTCTATCACATCATACAAATCTTCCCCTTCATAAAGGCCTTCAGTGTACTCTTTCCACTCTCTCTGCTCTGAATTTAACTGTGCACTCTTAATGTTACCATCCTCGTCTTTCATTTCACAGAAGCTCTATTTTACTATCCTATATGCCGAGTCAGTCCTTCGCACAGTCGTTTCTTTTTTGATTTCTTCCCATTTCTCATGCAGCCATTTCGTCTTAGCTTCCCTGAAATTCGTATTTATTTCATTCCTCAGCGAATAGTGTTCCTGTATTCCTGAATTTCCCTGAGCATTTTTGTACTTCCTTCTTTCATCGATCAACTGAAGTATTTCTTCTGTTACCCACGGCTTATTCGCAGTTATCCTCTTCGTACATATGTTTTTCTTTCCACCTTCTGTGGCTGAAATTTTTAGAGACGTCCATTCCTCTTGAACTCTAATGCCTATTGAGCTATTTCTTATTGGTGTATCTATAGTCTTAGAGAACTTCAAGCGTATCTGGGCATTTCTTTCTACTTTCGTATCTAACTTCTTTGTATATTGATTCTTCCTGGTGAAACTTCTTTATTTAAATTTTCTGCATATATTGCTGAGTGAAATTGTCTATACTGTCTCTTTACTATTCTTTATCATCTCAACACTGACCCACAATATATTAGCGCAACGCAATCTGACTGTTCAAAAATGATAACCCCGACTTCAAATAATTAATACAAAAGAATGGTCCTGAATAAGGAGAAATCCTAACAATAACCTATAAATTTCATAAGTCATTTACCTCACAAAAATCTTCATTACCCGAACTACTGCAATATAGCAAGTGCCAATACAGCCAGCTAAATAAACGATTCTAACTACTGTATGCTCAAAATACTAATAGACATATGGTTAGCATAGGAAAGATTTTGTTCAAACAAAACAATATATTTTTTAACCTTAATAATGTGACAAACAGTTGAAAAATTATATAATCGTGCATGACATCCAGTTCCAAAAATTGTATAATCGTGAATAATATTCAATCTCCAAGTCGGACATGTTCAGATCGTCCGCTTTCGCTAACACTTCAGTGCTAACTACCCACTTCCAACCTCCATCAATGCTGGCTGTTCACCTCCAACTGCAAGCCCGACCAGCCACAGAGAGTCTCTTACAGACTGCCACAGCACAGTCAGAGATTTAATGCAGAGCGCTACATTGCGCTACCAACACACAAACATATAAACAGCCTACTTACAGTGGCTAATCTCTTAAACTACACCCTACTCTTCATCACTACTACATTGTGAGCTGTGTCTATGTCTGCTTCTGGTTACACCCTACAATCCAGTATCTGGTTTCGGAATCTCCGTCTGACCATAATGTAATCTAACTGAAACTTCCTGTATCACCCGGCTTTTTCTTAGTATACCTCTTCCTATTGTGAGTTTTCAACAGAGTATTCGCTATTACTATCTGAAATTTATTAAAGAACTCAATTAGACTTTCTCCTCTCTCATCCCTTGTCCCAAGCTCTTTTTCTTCTGTAACCTTTTATTCTACTCCTTCCCCTACAACAGCATTCCAGTCCCCTATGAATATTAGATTTTCATCACCCTTAACGTACTGTATTACTTTTTAAATATCCTCATATACTTTCTCTATCTCTTCATTTTCAGCTTGCGACGTCGGCGTGTATACTTGAACTATCGTTGTCGGTGTTGGTTTGCTGTTGATTCTGATAAGAACAAACCTCTCATTTAACTGTTCTCAGTAACACTCTCTCTGCCCTACCTTCCTATTCATAAAGAATCGTACTCTCGCTGTACAATTTTCTGCCGCTGTCGATATTACCCTATATTCATCTGACCATAAATCCTTTCCATTTCGCTACACTGACCTCTAATGTATCTAGACAGATCCTTTGCATTTCCCTTTTCGGATTTCCTAGCATCCCTACCACGTTCAAGCTTCTGGCATTCCACACCCAGACTCGTAGAAAGTTGTCCATTCGTTGGTAATTCAATCTTTTTCTCTTGGTTACCTCCCTTTAGGCAGCCGAAGGGGGTCTATTCCGGAATCTTTCTGACAATGAGAGATCATCATGAAGAGATCATCATGACACTTTTTCAATTACAGGCCACTTGTCCTATGGATACACGTTATGTGTCTTCAATGCAGTTGTTTCCATTGCTTTCTCCATCTTCACGCATTTGATCAGTGCTATTTCTTCCGCCTCTATGGGCAGTTTTGCATTCCAAGGGGGAGTGCCCTGAACCAGTGTCTGCTCCTCCGCCCTCTTTCACAGGGCCGTTGGCAGAATGAGTGTGACTTCTTATGCTGGAAGTCTTCGGCTGCCAGAGCTTTCATACTCAATTTCAATGCCACTCTTGAACCTCTATTTTATTTCCATGATTGTTCTTCGATGTGTAGACTGAACATCAGGGGTGAAAGACTGCATCCGTGTGTTACACCGTTTCTAACCCACTAATTCGCTAATGGTCTTGCCGTTTTATTGTTCCCTCTTGGTTCTTGTAAATATTGTATATCTCCCGTCTTTCCCTATAGTTTACTCCCATTTTCATACAGTTTCGAACATCTTGCACCATTTTATGTTACCGAATTTTCCTAGGTCGAAGTATCAAATGCAGTGTCTTGATCGTTCTTCAGTGTTGCTTCCATTATGAAGCACATCATCAGAATAGACCCTTTACTTCTCCTAAAGTGAAACTGATCGTCAGCTAACACCTACTCAGTTTTCTTTTCCACTGCTCTGTATATTATCCCTGTGAAAACCGTGGATGCATGAGCTGTGAAACTGACTCTGCGATATTTCTCGCACTTATCTGCCATTGCTATCTTCGGATCGGTGTGGTCGATATTTTTCCCGAAAGTCCGATGGTACCTCGCCAGTCCCATAGATTCTTCACACCAATTTGATAGTCGTATGATTGTCACTTCACGAGAAGATTTAAGAAATTCCTATGGAATATGGCCCATAGCTTCTGCCTTATTTGATCTCAGATATTTCAGAGATCTTCTAAATTCTGACTGTAATACTGGATTCTCTATGTCTTCCATATTGACTACAATTTCTTCTTCCGTTATGTATTCGGACAAGTCCTCCCATTCATAGAGGCCTTCTACATACTCTTTCCACCTATTCGCTGTCTTCGGTTAACACTGGAATTCCCATTGCACTCTTAATGTTACCAGCCTTCAATTTCATTTCACACAAAGTTGTTTTGAATTTACTAAATGCTGAGTCAGCCCTCCCCACGATCAAATATTTTTCGATTTCTTCACATATTTCCAGCAGGCATTTCGCCATTGCTGCCATGAACTTGGTATTTATTTCATTCCTAAGGATTTTTATTGCTGTATTCTCGTTTTTCACTCAACATTTTTGTATTTCTTTCTTTCGTCGATCAAGTGAAATATTTCTTCTCTTACCTACTTTTTTTAATCAGTTATCTTCCTCATAAGTATGTTTGACTGTCCAACATTTGTAATTGCCATTTTTAGACATGGCCACTTCTCTTAAAGTGAACAGCTGACTCTGGGATTCCTTATCGCAGTATTCACCTCTCTGCGAACTTGAAACGCGTCTCATCATTCCTCAGTAGTTCAATATCCCACTTCTGACAAACTGCCCATTGGCTTCTGTCTCGGGTTCTTCGGCCGACGTTCATCTACAATTTTGTATCCCACTTCTTTCCACATTGATTCTTCGGGAAGATTTTCTTAAAGTCCAGTCATTCTTCAATATTATTAAATTGTTATTTGAGTCTATATTTGCTCTACTGTGCCCTTCAATTGAATATGTGATTTCGCAATCTCTATCAGACCATGATGTAGGCCTAACACAGATGGTATCTTCCCTCTTCTCCAGGTATTTTCCAAGTATATCTCGTTCTCTTGTCTTTCTTGAATAAAGTATTCACTGTCACCATCTGACATTTATTGCCGAACTGAAATAGTCATTCTCGTCTCCATTTCCTACTGCCAAGACCATACTCCCCGTAATCCCTATTCTATTCCTCCCGCTAAAGTCGTATATAAGTCTCCCATGATTCTTAGATATCCATCTCCATTTACATACTGAATTACCCGTTCGGTGTCTTCAATACACGTTTTCTGTCTCTTCATCTTTTGCTTGACGTTGGACGTGTGTAACCGGACTTTCGTTGTCAGCGTTGATTTTCTGTAGAATCAGATTAGAACAACTCTATCTGGGAACTGTTCACAGCATTTCACTCTCTGCCCTACTTCCCTATTCATAACCTATTGTACTCCTATTATACCATTTCCTGCTGCTGTTGATATTACTTCATATTCGTCTGACCAGAAGTTCTGCTATTCTTCCCAACTCACTCACCGTCACGATATCTAGTTGAGCCCTTGCATTTCCATTTTCAGATTTGCTAGTTTTCCTACTTCATTCAAATCTCTGACAGTCCACGTTCAGACTCGTAGAACGTTACCCTTCCACTTGTTATTCAGTCTTTTGCTCATGATCGCCTCTTTTTTGTCACTCTCCTTCCAGAGGTCCAAATTGGCGATTATTCTGGAATCTTTTCTCAATGGAGAGACAGTCATGATACTTTTTCAGTTACGGACCAGATGTCCCGTGGATACACACTATGTGTCCATAATGTACTGGTATCCTGCATTCTCACGCCATTTATCATTGCTGATTATTCCACCTTTTAAGAGCAGTTTCCTACTCCAATCGTAAGAGAGCGCCCTCAACCTCTGTCACCTCCCTCACCCTCTTTGACAAGGCCAGTGCCACAACTATGGTGACTTATTGTACCGGAAGTTTCCGGCCGCCATTGCTAAGGAATTTTACTTAAAATTTGAGTAGTGCCTTTGTTCTAACCCTGGACCCTAGTAGATCTGATTACTAAAAACGCTACCTCTTGACTGCGAGTGAAGTATCGACAATGTCCAGTGCACTTTGGGTCTCAGTGGACTCTCCATATGGATAACTGTCTTGCTGAAACAAGCCCATATTCTAATTCGACGTATGTGATGTGCCTTTAGGATTCTGCTCAGTAGAGCGATCAATATTGAACAACGGTCGTATGGGGTGTTTTATATCCAGCATGACGTTGACTATGGATCCCCTCAACTCAACAAGCTGTGATAATGTCCACAGATATTGTTTGTACGATGAAATGTACTGATTCGAGGATTATGTATGCCTGATCTGTAATTATGTACGAAATGTTGTAGTCGTGAGATACAGTAGGTGCAGAAATATTTCCTAAAGATGATCTGCAGTGTTTATTGGCTACGATTCTGTAGCTGTCGGATTCAGGATTTTGTAGACGTTCCACTTTTTTCATGAGGCATAACACGAACTTTTCGCAATCAATTAGTGTTCCCATGCAATTTATGAATAATAATCGTACTGCATTATTTTTTATTACCTGCAGAAAGCATATGAGGTCATTTCTGTGCGGTTACTCTAGATTGTTGATCATTTGCATGTTGTAACCCATGACTCCAATAAAGTCCATACAATGACGTGTCTGCTGAACGTACTGGACGTACGTTTCATTATTCCGAAGGTAGTGTAACTGAAGGGCATGTTAACTTTACGAAAATGTAACTATTTACGTAGCTGATTGTCTTGAAGTTCGCTTCCTTGTCGCCTCTCCATGGTTATGATAATGTCCACAGATACTGCTTGTACGAAGAAAATGTACTGATTCGAAGATTATGTTTAATCTGTCATTACTTACGAAATAAAAATGTCTGCAGTTTCAACTGTTAGTATTTTGGACTCTTAAAATATTTCGTTGTCAAAATTTTACATCCATTCGCTCCCGTGAGCTACAAATACCAACTAAAGATGTTTACTTTCCACAGCATCACAAACATGACTTGCCTCCGCCACATAACACTTCCAACCAGGTACGATCAAAAAGAGAAAGGACAAAGTTGACATTCGAGGCGAAGACGTTTCAATGATTTACGTCACTGGCAACGACATTGTTTCGATTACCGGACATGTAATTAGCATAGCTTAGTGGTAATAATTTTACATATTTTTATGTTTAAACTTCAAAATTATCCTTATCACATAAAATATAAACAGAAATGTGTAGATTACAATTTTGTCAACATACACTACTGGCCATTAAAATTGCTACACCAAGAAGAAATGCAGATGATAAACGGGTATTCATTCGACAAATATATTATACTACAACTGACATGTGATTACATTTTCAAGCAGTTTGGGGGTTTAGATCCTGAGAAATCGGTACCCAGAACAACCACGTCTAACCGTAAAAACAGCCTTGATATGCCTGGGAATTGAGTCAAACAGATCTTGGATGGCGTGTGCAGGTACAGCTGCCCATGCAGCTTCAACACGATACCACAGTTCATCAAGAGTAGTGACTGGCGTATTGTGATGAACCAGTTGCTCGGCCACCATTGACCAGACGTTTTCAATTGGTTAGAGATCTGGAGGATGTGGCGGCCAGGGCAGCAGTCGAACAGTTTTCTGTATCCAGAAAGGCCCGTACAGGACCTGCAACATGAGGTCATACATTATCATGCTGAAATGTATGGTTTCGCAGGGATCAAATGAAGGGTAGAGCGACGGGTCGTAACACATGTGAAATGTTACGTCCACTGTTCAAAGTGCAGTCAGTGCGAACAAGAGGTGACCGAGACGTGTAACCAATTGGCACCCCATACCATCATGCCGGGTGATACGCCAGTTCGGTAATGACGAATACACGCTTCCAATGTGCATTCACAGCGATGTCGCCAAACACGGATGCAACCATCATGATGCTGTAAACAGAACCTGGATTCATCCGAAAAAATGACGTTTTGCCATTCGTGCACCCAGGTTCGTCGTTGAGTACATCACCGCAGGCGCTCCTGTCTGTGATGCAGCGTCAAGGGTAACCGCAGTCATGGTCTCCGAGCTGATAGTCCATGTTACTGCAAACGTCGTCGAACTGTTCGTGCAGATGGTTGTTGTCTTGCAAACGTCCCCATCTCTTGACTCAGGGATCGAGACGTGGCTGCACGATCCGTTACAGCCATGCAGACGAGATGCCTGTCATCTCGACTGCTAGTGATACGAGGCCGTAGGGTTCCAGCACGGCGTTCCGTATTACCGTCCTGAACCCACCGATTCCATATTCTGCTAACAGTCATTGTGTCTCGACCAACGCGAGCAGCAATGTCGCGATACGATAAACCGCAATCGCGATAGGCTACAATCCTACCTTTATCAAAGCCGGAAACGTGACGATACGCATATCTCCTCCTTACACTATGCAGCACAACAACGTTTCACCAGGAAACGCCGATCAACTGCTCTTTGTGTATGAGAAATCGGTTGGAAACTCTCCTCGTGTCAGTACGTTGTGGGTGTCACCATCGGCGCCAACCTTGTGTGAATGCTCTGAAAAGCTAATCATTTGCATATCTCAGCATCTTCTTCCTGTCGGTTAAATTTCGCGTCTGTAGCACGTCATCTTAGTGGTGTAGCAATTTTAATGGCCAGTTGTTTAGTATTATATAAAATCTAAATGAAATTAGCGATACGCATCGGTATCGAAGGGTTCAAAATCTGTGTCAGGCAGGATTACAGTACAATGTCTAAGCACGCAGTATACCTCACCCAAATTTTATGCTTTTTGCTTCACGGTATTGCAGTTTTAATTGCCAGTTGTTTACAAGGAAACAAGTGCAATGCGCTCGGCACCGTATATCGGAGTAAGCGTCGATGAGAGGGTGAAGGTGAGTGCGCCAGACGATCGACGGAGAGAGAGGGATAGGCCTGGCTGCTGTGTTGTGTTTCAACACTAGAGACAGCCGGTCTGAGAGCGGCAGCGTGCTGTTTCCCTGAGGCTAAGAGAGTGGAGTAACTCAACCGGGCGCGAGTGCCTGCAGGGCATCGTAACCCCAAGCGACGCGCTCAGCTGCCCGCTCCACGTGACACTGCGGCTAACCAAACCCGTCACAAGCCACTAGAGGACGCGCTTTCGACAGGTGACCCTGCAAGGCGCGCAGCAGCGAAATCCCGTATTGACTAGCATCTCCAAACCGTTACGAGACTCGTCATTCCCCAACAGAAGCAGACGTTAGCCAGTGCCACAATAGGTGTTAGTACTGAGGGTGTAAGTGATAAACTCTGGTAAAAGTATCGGCAAACATTTTATTAGTATTTCGTTGCTTTTTTACAAATGGCACATTAGTACGAAAACTATCGCACAATTAGCTTCAGGGCTCACACATTCAAGTATCTGGCCACAATCATATACAGAAAAATGGAAGGGCCGCCCTGTGTGGCAGAGAGGTTCAAGGCGCTTCAGTCTGGAACCGCGCGACCGCTACGGTCGCAGGTTCGAATCCTGACTCGGGCATGGATGTGTGTGATGTTTTTAGGTTAGTTAGGCTTCAGTACTTCTAAGTTCTACGGGACTGATGCCCTCAGACGTTAAGTCTCATAGTGCTCAGAGCCATTTGAACCATTTGAAAAATGGAAGGGGAACTTCAGGATTTGTTAGATGATGATGACTTTAGGAAATTTAAGGATAACTCTGATGATACGATTCATAGCGGGATCAAGACTATGATAATGAAGACAAGTTTATAGAATTTTTTGACCTGGAAAATGCGTTCGAAAAGGAAAAATGGAGAAACATTGTCGAACTTCTGAGGAAAGTAGGATTAAGTTGTAGGGAAAGAGAGATAGTATATAGGAGGCGATAAAAACATTTCCGTTTGAGAGCCTTGCTGTTGTGTGTACACAGCGTAGAGCGACTCCGACGTGGGTGTACAGGGTGGTCCATTGATCGTGACTCGCCAAATATCTCACGAAATAAGCGCCAAACGAAAAAACTACAAGGAACGAAACTTGTATAGCTTCAAAGGGGAAACCAGCTGGTAATATGGTTGGACCGCTAGATGGCGCTGCCATAGGTCAAACGGATATCAACTGCGTTTTTTTTAATGGGAACCCCCATTTTTATTACATATTCGTTTAGTACGTAAAGAAATACGAATGTTTTAGTTGGACCACTTTTTTAGCTTTGTGATAGATGACGCTGTAATAGTCACAAACATATGGCACACAATTTTAGACGAACAGTTGGTAACACGCAGGTTTTTTAAATTAAAATACAGAACGTAGGTACGTTTGAATATTTTATTTCTGTTGTTCCAATGTGATACATGTACCTTTGTGAACTTATCATTGCTGAGAACGCATGCTAGTACAGCGTTCTGCATTAATGCAATAAATGCTCAAAATGATGTCCGTCAACTTCAATGCATTTGGCAATACGTGTAACGACATTCCTCTCAACAGCGAGTAGTTAGACTTCCGTAGTGTTCGCACATGCATTGACAATACGCTGACGCATGTTGTCAGGCGTTGTCGGTGGATCACGATAGCAAATATTCTTCAACCTTCCCCACAGAAAGAAATCCGGGGACGTCAGATCCGGTGAACGTGCGGGCCAAGGTATGGTGCTTCGAAGACCAATCCACCTGTCATGAAATATGCTATTCAATACCCCTTCAACCGCACGTGAGCTATGTGCTGGACATTCATCATGTTGGAAGTACATCGCCATTCTGTCATGCAGTGAATCATCTTGTAGTAACATCGGTAGAACATTACGTAGGAAATCAGCATACATTGCACCATTTAGATTGCCATCGATAAAATGAGGGCCAATTATCCTTCCTCTCATAATGCCGCACCATACATTAACCCGCCAAGGTCACTGATGTTCCACTTGTCGCAGCTATTGTGGATTTTCCGTTGCCCAAAAGTGCATATTATACCGGTTTACATTACCGCTGTTGGTGAATGACGTTTCGTCGTTAAATACAAAGCGTGCAAAAAATCTGTCATCGTCCCGTAATTTCTCTTGTGCCCAGTGGCAGAACTGTACACGACGTTCAAAGTCGTCGCCATGCAATTCCAGGTGCTTAGAAATATGGTACGGGTGCAATCGATGTTGACGTAGCATTCTCAACACCGACGTTTTTGAGATTCCCGATTCTCGCGCAATTTGTCTGCTACTGATGTGCGGATTAGCCGCGACAGCAGCTAAAATATCTACTTGGGCATCATCATTTGTTGCATGTTCGTGGTTGGCGTTCCACATATGGCTGAACACTTCCCGTTTCCTTAAATAACGTAACTATCCGGCGAACGGTCCTGACACTTGGGTGATGTCGTCCAGGATACCGAGCAGCATACATAGCACACGCCCGTTGGGCATTTTGATCACTACAGCCATACATCAACACGACATCGACCTTTTCCGCAATTGGTAAACGGTCCATTGTAACACGGGTAATGTATCACGAAGCAAATACTGTACGTACTGGCGGAATGTTACGTCATATCACGTACTTATACGTTTGTGACTATTACAGCGCCATCTATCACAAAGCGAAAAAAGTGGTGCAGCTAGAACATTCTTATTTCTTTACGTAATACACGAATATGTAATAAAAATGGGGGTTCCTATTAAAAAAAAGAACGGAGTTGATATCCGTTTGCCCTAATGCAGCGCCATCTAGCGGGTCAACCATAGCGCCATCTGCTTTCCCCCTTTAAGCTAGACGAATTTCGTTCTTTGTAGTTGTTTCGTTTGATGCTTGTTTCGAGAGATATTTGGCCTGGTCGCAATCAAAGGACCACCCTATATAAGGACCGACGCTTATGCAAGGAATTAGTGTGGCATATGTGTCTTTCCGACACGTGTGGGGTAAATGCGGCAACGTGAAGTATGACGACTGTATTACAAAATGCGTCCAAACGGGACTAACTTGCTGTTATTCTTTTCCTGGCCACAGAAGGACAAGCACCTCTAGACATCCGTTGGAAATGAAAAGTTATCGTTATTGGCAACGGTTGCCGCTGTTTTCTAATAACGCACATCCCATTATCACAAAATTGTCGTAGTGCAGAAGTTACACGAACTGTACCGGGAGATACTCGAGCATCCACCTAATATTCCCGATCTCTCCCCATGCAATTGTCACGTCTTCCTTCCTTTACAAAAGGCCTTTAAGTGTCGACGATTCCAGTCGCCGGCCGCTGTGACCGAGCGGTTCTAGGCGCTTGTCCGTAATGGCGCTACTGCTACGGTCGCAGGTTCGAATCCTGCGTCTGGCATGGATATGTGATGTCCTTAGGCTAGTTAGGTTTAAGTAGTTCTAAGTCTAGGGGACTGATGACCTCAGATGTTAATTCCCATAGTGTTCAGAGCCATTTTAACAATAATTGATTCCAGTAGGACGAGGTGGTACAGCTGGAGGTTAAGGACTTCTTCGGGCAGCAGGACTCGGTGTTCTACGAAACGGGTATCTTCAAACCTGGTGGTGGGAAGATTGCCTCATTGCTCACGGAATTCTGACTGATTGGCATACCGATTCTGGATCGCCCCTTATACAGTGTAAGTTCCAAGATGGACCAATAAGATCGTGAGATAGAGAACAAAGTGCTCCAAGTTAGCGACGTAATTCTCAGCCCTATTGTTCAGTCTAAACGCCGAAGCAGCAATATCAGAAACGGGAGAAACTTTCAGCAGTGACATTACAATTCTAAATGAAAGGATATCAGTGATGAGACAAGCTGATAACATTGCTATCCTCAAAGAAAGTGAAGGAGACCTACAGTATCTGTTGAATGGAATTAACATTCTAATGAGTGAGAATAAACCGAAGAAACACGATAGTAATGAGGGGTAATAGAAATGAAATTTGAGGCATAATTCATAACAATATTGGAGACCACGAATTAGACGAAATTAACAAATTCTCCTGTCTTGGAAACAAAATAAAACATGCCGAACGAAGCAAGGATGACATAAAAAGCGGAATAGCAAAGTGTTAATTCATGGCCAAGAGTCATTTGCTAGTCTTAATTTTTGAGAATCTACATTTGGACCACTGGATTATGGAACTGAATCATCGACTGTAGGAAACCTATGAAATAAGACAATCGACACCATTGAGATGTGGCACTATAGAAGGATGTGGGAAATTAAACCAAACTAGAAAATAAACTCCACCCGAACCGACCATGGAGGCTCAACGGTACGGACGCGGCTCACCCTGCTTGCCAGCAACACTCGGCAGACCGGATGGTCTCCCATCCAAATGCCAGCCCAGCCCGACAGCGCTTAATTTCGGTGGTCTGACGCGAACCAGTGTTTCCCCTGCGGCAAGGCCGTTGGCACGTTGAAAATTAGATGCACTAATAAGATAAAAAATGACGGAGTTCACCGCAGAATTGACGAGGAAAATACTAAGAAGGATAAGGGACGGGATGATAGGACATGTGTTAAGATGTCAAAATGTAACTTCCGTTGTACCACAGAGCGCTGAAGAGGATGAAAGCTGTAGCCATCAGTCAACGTTTTCGACTTATCAAGCAACGGTTATAACAGTTCCAAAAGTTTGTACCGGTACCACTGATGAATTCTTCTCGGGTTATCAGCTGAGTGGTGGCGTCGTCTTGTCGCAGCGTTTCAATGAGTTTGGTACCCATCATCTTCTGGCACCAGAAGATTGTGGGTACGAAATTCATTGATAATGGAAATCGTCTTCGAAGCCTGTTTCCCAGGTCCAGTAGGCGTTCGCCAAACCTATCACGAGACTGTTTCCAGCATATACTCGCCGTGTCTGATTGTTTTTTCGCTCTATTACTGTTGCTGGCAATAGGAAAACTCAGCTCGAGAATCAACCAAAAATCTTAAACTTGTGTTGCCATCAAATACGAACAGACAGCCTCCTCATCTCATGCCTTGCCAAGTGGGATATCTACGAGATTTCCTTCTGATCTTTAGTGGATGGTTGAGAAACGAATGAAGATGGCTCAACACAGAGATTTAGATTTGGCAGCTCCTGAAAGTGGGTCGTTAGTTCTGAAAGCTGCTTTACCAGATAGGGAAGCCTGTCATCCTGAGTTGGTGGTGAAACAGTTTAAGTATTAAATACGAACTAACTGGGCATCGTAATCTGTAACATTTTGTCACCAATAGAAGCCATTACATCTAGACATCCCACATGACTAGCTCCTGGCACAGAACATACATTGGTTCGTGGTTGTTGAAGAAATACAGTTCTTAGCACATTATCGGTACATTACGTTACAATAAGAGCACGCATCACTCTGAGGAAAGTAAAAGGTTTTGTGTATCCTAGTTCTACTTCTGACAGTAATTCTCTTACATTGAGTGACTCTGATCCTTCAGCAATGAGATAATGTGCATTGTTGAGCTGGTAGACTGATAACGGTTTGGGTATCAAATCTGGTGATACCAAAAAGTAACGATATTTTGTCACTTCCTTGTGCATTTTATGTCCTCTAATACGTAAACAAGTTAAGTCCAACATCAGCTGAGCACTGAATAAATGCCAGTAACGATAACTAGATAGTGTCCACAGCAGGGTAGGTATGCCTAAATCAGCTGGGCATGATGGGTAATACTAAGTATCACTGATAAGTACTAAGTATCGCTTGCAGCTGCTAGCCCACCCCCATTGCTGTGAGCTGCTGGGCTGATGTGACACACCTCCCACACCTCTGATGTCAATCTCTAGCTGTGACACCTCTGAGTCGCTATCGATGGTGGGGATATGCAATCTGTCCTCCTCCCCCCCCCCTCCACCCCCACCACCCGAAAAATAGGAAAATAAGGCTGAAAAAGTCCTGGCAAGTGCCGATATTAGCACAGGAGGTAAGAAGGGGTGGAAGTGGGGAGAAGCAAAACTCCCCCAACGCATCCAGAAGCGTGGGCTTTGCCTGGCCCCCTTTGGTAACCTGGCAACACACTGTGTAGGTGGCGGAGGTGACAGAAAGTAGGCGACAACAGTCTGCCCCAATAGAACTGGGGTGAGGGATGTTTGGGGTAGAAGAAGGGGCTATGTTTCCATGATACCAGAGTTTCTGGGGTGCTGGGAGAGGACGAGAGGTACAGTTGGTTGAAATCCGGTTGTATGATCTGAAGATTTGTGGCAGAGCCTAGGTTGGGAACGCCAACTGTAACTACAGCCATACCCAGAGTTGGTATTGGTGGCGAGTCAATTGGACATGCCAGCCGAGGCGTCAAGCAACTTACTGTCCCTACGGTCTATGATGAACCCTCAAGTCCATTCCAGATGTCAGTTGAATGTGTGTGCCCAGACACAGGGCTCCTAGCGTATGTGTGACTGAACACAGCAGGATTTCAGCTGGACTGATGCCATTGATGGGGAGGACTGATAATCTGTGAGGAATATGTATAGGGCACCCTCAGTAGACGATGTGTCCAAGGCCTTCTGCATCTGAGGTTTGAACGTCCTTACCATCCAATCAGCCTCTGCTTTGGAGGTTGGGTAAAAGTTTTGTGGTAGGGTACTCGATGCCTCTGCTGCGACAGAAGGCCTGAAACGGCGTCCATACTTCTTCGCCATGGCAGTATGTGCATACTCACTTGAGAAAATCCCTTTGTGTTACAGACAATGGCAGGGGTGGCAGGGGGTGAGAGCTGCGTGACATAAGTAAAGTAGGAAAGACTTTCCCTCACCAACAACTACCTATATCACCAAAATGGCCCAGAAAAGTCTCCTATGGATGGCCAGGGCATGGTGATGGAGAGAAACGTTTCACAGGAGCCACCTGATTGAGGTAAGGGAAAGACAGCAGTGCATTGTGCGTTCAATGAAGACATCTTTTTTCGAACAATATCTTAATAAACTGTGCCTACAGTATAAGATTAACACTCTCTTTAAATTACAAGTTTCTATCTTTAGCGATTTGAGCTGGGTGATGATGAGTCAATGAATAAGTCAGTCATAAGGTTGAATTTACAAAAACATCAAAACACAATTTTTTTATTTCTGAAAGAGAAGGCAAATTCAAATTTTCATCGATTTAGATTGAGAAATGCTTTCATGATGAAATACTTTCATAAAACGTCTCATCCTCGATTTCACCCCATAAGGGCTGAATTTTCAAAAACACTGAAACACGTATTTTTCTATTGCTAACCGAGAGGTCAAATACCAATTTTCATAGATGCATCTCTAAAAATCCTTGTCACTATTGAATCTTGTCATGAAAGTGGACTTTCGATGCTGTTTGCGTTTGAATAGCCATTTGTCTGGCAGGACAACAGAAAAAGTCAGCTCTGTCCCCTTCCTCGTAGTTTTAACGTTTTTTGTTATCAGAGTGCTACCTTGTATTTCATTGACATGTGTATCTTCATTGGGTACAGGACTGTGATATACATCATCACAATCCTTCGCAACCTGAGGTGCATGGGATGTGTCATTCCTAGCCTGTTTATTTGCCATGTTTAATTCTGCTTCTATGTTTCCTATCTAATGATTGTGGGCTTGAACATCCTCATGTCATTTAGGCAAATCCCGTATCAAAGTTCTTTTAATGCGTCCTAATACACCTTTAACTGCCTGTGTAGAACTGCTCTTTTCGAAGTACACTTTGGTAACAGTTGGCTGCTCGGTTTTATTTAATTCTGATTCTAATACTTCTGTAATTTGTTCGTCCCCTTTCTTTCAAGATTCGTCTCATTTTCTATCGCGATCAGTGGAGAGATCCCTTACGTGAGTTACTATCTGTTTAAGGTGGATTTCAAACTGACTTATCCCAGTTGCAAAGTGCTAAAATTTTCAATCAGTTTCTCAACAGATTGCGGAATACTTCTAATAGTGGGTTTCACGTCTGAAGTCTCTTTATTTGTGGTTTCTAGGTCGGCTCGCAACCCGTTGGTCACTTAACTTGCAACCTCGGTTTTTAACTGCTCAGTTTGATTCCTGACCTACTCACTTATTTGCATAACCCGATTACATAAGCTTCCTAGAAGCTAAGTCATTAGCCATGGATTCTTACTTTTGACTTAGACTTTCTTACCCTTGATCAATATTATCTACTTTCTCATTCAGAGTGTTTATATTACGAGCTATGACATACAGATTTTGCTAAATTTACGTGATAGGATCCAGTTCTGGCGTAACAGGCGGAACAATACTCCCGCCTGTAGCTAGCAAAGTAATTTCACCCGAACCAACAGTTATGTCATTTACATTTTCAGTGGCGGTTTCGCCGTCTCGTACCTGTTCAGACTTAGTTAGGGGACTTGAAGAGGCAATCATACCGGATTGTCTTCTCGTTAGGACTATTCTAACTTGCAAAACAGTTTGTCGAAACTATTGCTGATTGCAATGCAGCTAACACGTAGCCAGCTCACAGACGGTATTTGTGCGCAGCTCAGCACTGTAAAATACTTCTTTGAAAGACAATTGCAGATCACTACTGCAAAACTGCATAAGCCTATTCAAGAACATCCGCCTTTTTAACAATATGTGGGACAACTACATAATAAAAAATTCAGATGACACATCTTTTCAACGTACAAGCGTCAAAAAAGAAGTAATAGTACTACGCTGCCAGAATTACTACCTACTGCTTAATGAATGATGTATTGTCTGACATCGTGTTGTAGCCGCTAACAATGATGTCTTCGCAATGGTTTTAAATAAATGTCGTTATCATTTTAAAATTGATTTTTCACTGTTTCAGAAATCACACGTAAGATTAGCACCGCACGTATGTATAATAGGAATGAATGAAAACAGAAACCAACCAGCATGAAAGGACATTGATTTAGAAATAAAATTATATATGAATGAGTGAATGAACTGAAGGAATAAAAATAGCCTGTGTTGTCCTATTGAGGGCAAAGGCCTCCTACAAGCACGCGTAGCTGCTTTTAAAGACTTAAGCGGTGAGCTAAAAGGGTACCGTACTTAATGCACACTACACATTGAATTACGCTTGATCACTTAATTGTAGTTCTAGTTCTTTCCATTCCTTTCTGTTTCTGGCTATGGTGGTCCACTGTCGCCTGCTTGTTTTCTGAATAAGTCCATTTGCGTCTTGGCGTTTCTGGGAGTCTCTTGCCGATATATGCGTCCCATGTGCTAGCTCGTGCCGTCTATCTGTCATCTTGCAGCCTGTCTTCGTAGCCTGTTGTGCTATGTGTATTGTTGCTGACGTCTTGTGTATCGAGGTGTTCTATATTCTGTCTATCAGAGGGATGCAAAGGATTTTACACTGCATTTTCCTTTGGCATAACTGTATAGTGTTGCTCTTTTTGGCTTTGAGATCCCATGTCTGACATCCACATAATAACGCTGGAAAAACTCAGCTTTCGAGTACCTCCATTTTGAGCCTCCCATTCAGGATTGTCTAACAATATGAAGTTTAAGGCTCCAAAGGCTTTCCAACCTAAGGAAATTCTTCGTTTTATTTTTATTTCCATTTTGTTGTTAAAGGAATTTATTTGGCCTAGGTATATGTATTGTGATGCATACGTTAGTTCTGTTCCGTCAAGATATATTGGGGTTTCTAATCCATTTGTCATTACTTGGGTTTTAGATTTGTTCAATTGTGAGTCCTGCAGTCTTGGTTTGTGTGTTAAGTATTGATTGCAGTTATCTTGCAGTTTCGGCTAAGAGGACTGTCGTCAGCTAACCTCAAAATTGCTAGTCTCTTGCTGTTGAGGTATATTCCGTCTTTCTTATTCTACACTCCTGGAAATTGAAATAAGAACACCGTGAATTCATTGTCCCAGGAAGGGGAAACTTTATTGACACATTCCTGGGGTCAGATACATCACATGATCACACTGACAGAACCACAGGCACATAGACACAGGCAACAGAGCATGCACAATGTCGGCACTAGTACAGTGTATATCCACCTTTCGCAGCAATGCAGGCTGCTATTCTCCCATGGAGACGATCGTAGAGATGCAGGATGTAGTCCTGTTGAACGGCTTGCCATGCCATTTCCACCTGGCGCCTCAGTTGGACCAGCGTTCGTGCTGGACGTGCAGACCGCGTGAGACGACGCTTCATCCAGTCCCAAACATGCTCAATGGGGGACAGATCCGGAGATCTTGCTGGCCAGGGTAGTTGACTTACACCTTCTAGAGCACGTTGGGTGGCACGGGATACATGCGGACGTGCATTGTCCTGTTGGAACAGCAAGTTCCCTTGCCGGTCTAGGAATGGTAGAACGATGGGTTCGATGACGGTTTGGATGTACCGTGCACTATTCAGTGTCCCCTCGACGATCACCAGTGGTGTACGGCCAGTGTAGGAGATCGCTCCCCACACCATGATGCCGGGTGTTGGCCCTGTGTGCCTCGGTCGTATGCAGTCCTGATTGTGGCGCTCACCTGCACGGCGCCAAACACGCATACGACCATCATTGGCACCAAGGCAGAAGCGACTCTCATCGCTGAAGACGACACGTCTCCATTCGTCCCTCCATTCACGCCTGTCGCGACACCACTGGAGGCGGGCTGCACGATGTTGGGGCGTGAGCGGAAGACGGCCTAACGGTGTGCGGGACCGTAGCCCAGCTTCATGGAGACGGTTGCGAATGGTCCTCGCCGATACCCCAGGAGCAACAGTGTCCCTAATTTGCTGGGAAGTGGCGGTGCGGTCCCCTACGGTACTGCGTAGGATCCTACGGTCTTGGCGTGCATCCGTGCGTCGCTGCGGTCCGGTCCCAGGTCGACGGGCACGTGCACCTCCGCCGACCACTGGCGACAACATCGATGTACTGTGGAGACCTCACGCCCCACGTGTTGAGCAATTCGGCGGTACGTCTACCCGGCCTCCCGCATGCCCACTATACCCCCTCGCTCAAAGTCCGTCAACTGCACATACGGTTCACGTCCACGCTGTCGCGGCATGCTACCAGTGTTAAAGACTGCGATGGAGCTCCGTATGCCACGGCAAACTGGCTGACACTGACGGCGGCGGTGCACAAATGCTGCGCAGCTAGCGCCATTCGACGGCCAACACCGCGGTTCCTGGTGTGTCCGCTGTGCCGTGCGTGTGATCATTGCTTGTACAGCCCTCTCGCAGTGTCCGGAGCAAGTATGGTGGGTCTGACACACCGGTGTCAATGTGTTCTTTTTTCCATTTCCAGGAGTGTATTTTAGTTTCCTGATTGTGTCCTCCAGAATGTAGGTAAATAGTTTTGGAGAGATGCAATCCCATTGTCTAATTCCTGTTTCCACGCGGAAAGGTTGGCCTGTCTTTTCCGTTTTAACTCTAGCAAAGCCGTAGTTTTGAAAGTTTGTTAGTAATTGGATGCATTTTGCTTCTACTCCTTGATTTCTTAGTGCTTGAAGTATGTTTGTGTGTTCGATGATATCGAATGCTTTGCTGTAATGAATAAAAGCCAGGTATATTTCCACGCGGGTGGTCGAGGGCATCTTGTCACGGTCCGCGCGGCTCCCCCGTCAGAGGTTCGAGTCCTGCCTCGGGCATGGCTGTGTGTGTTTTACTTCGCATTAGTTACTTTAAGTTAGATTAAATATTGTGTAAACTTAGGGACCGATGACTTCAGCAGTTTGGTCCCATAAGACCTTACCACAAATTTCCAAATTTCCAGGTATATTTTGAGGTGGCGATCTGATTTTTCTACTATCTGATCAATTATTTGAATTTGGTTCACTGTGCTTAATCCTTTGCGGAATCCTGCTTGTTCTGAGTGTTGGTGTTCGTCTAGTGTTTTTGTTAATCGTTTTGTTAGTATTTTCGTGAACAGTTTATGTAGGTTAGACATCAGGCCTATGGCTAGAGCCATGTCACCTTTCGTACCTGTTTTGTGCGAAAATACAATCGTACTTGTTTTCCATCGGGAATGTCTTCGGTTTGTACGATTTTGTTGAGCACTTCCGTGATGATTGATGTTAGGAGATCTTGGGCTTCTTTTAAGAGCTCATTGTATATGTTGTTCTCTCCAGGTGACTTTCCATTTTTCAATTCAGTGATGTAACCTCGCTGTAAATTATAGCGGGTATGGTTTCAGTGATGTTTTGATAGGGATCGACAGAGTTGCGGTCTGTGGCTTTGTTTGGTAGAGGACTTGTGTGTATTGCTTTATAGAATTCCGTTGTTGATTAGATTATATCATCTCTTGTGTTTAGATGTTCTCTCGCCTGATTCTTTGTTCCTAGTATCCATTGTTTCCCACCCTGAGCACTTATCCTCGCTTTTCTGATTTTTTTTGTTCCTAGTATTTGTCTCGTTGTTTCTGATCGGTGCCTGCGTATACCTTCCCGTATTTCCCTTTACGTTATTTATGTTTAGTTTTGCGTATTCTTTATTCCTGTCTGAAACATCTCTAGTTTTTAACATACTCTGACCTAATTTGCTTCCACGTTTCGTCATTTGCTCCTCTTTGCTTGTGTCCTTGTGACCTTGGTATATGCATTTTTCTAGTCCGTTACACATTTCTTGAGTGTTTTGTCTTGTATTGATATTTGCTTGTTGTAGTTGCTTCTGTAGTTCTTGATTACATTTGCCTCTGTTCAGGTTTTCAATTTACGTTTCGATTTATTTTCCTAGGTTTATTTGTTTCTTTGGAAATTTTATTTTTGCCTTACTATTCTATGCTCTGTGCTAAGTTTTAATTGTGGGGTTACTTGAATGATCTTTATTATGTTTTGTTTGTCCGTTAGAATGAAATATATATCGTCTTTCGTCTTGCCATCTGACGAGCGCTAAGTCCATCTCAGGTTTTGATTTTTCCTGAAGAAGGTGGATATTTTCAGTTTGTGTTATTGAGCAAACTGTACCTTTCTTTCTCTTCTCCTGTTCATTGTTCCAAAGCCGTGTGGTCCGACTGGGCCTTCGTCATCGTTACTGCGAGGGCCGACTTTACTGTCGAAATCTCCAATTATTGGGTTTATTGGTGACTGACATCACTCTAAGGTTCCATCTAGTTTCTCACAGAAATCTTCTGATTCTTCGTCGGTATTCGTTTTGTTGGGGCGGATATTTGTGTGATTGTTATTTGATGACTTTATGTGGTAAGTTCCAAGGCTGCTATTCTTTGTGACACTCCCACTATTTCTTGTATGGATGGTTTTAAGTCGCTTTTGATGATGAAGCCTATCCCTCTTTGTCCTGGGGTTGATGTAATACACCACATCGCCGTTTGATTTATCTATGATGGCATCCCCTGTTTTCCTTAGTTCGCATAGCCCGAGTACATCGAATTTTATTTCTGTTAGTGCGTATCTGAGCTCTGCTCCTCTCTCTATGGTTCACAGCGTTTGTACGTTCGATGTTCCTAATATGATTTCGTTATTGCTCCTTGATAGTCTGGTATTCTTGACCGCAGTTTCTTCTATGTTGTCTGTTGTGATGGTGTTAGATTTTTGACGATGGTGTGTGTGTTTTTACAGTCTTCTGGGCTTCGTATCAGCGTGTTCTTTCCTTTTTTTCTTCTTTGGTTAGTGTAATTCCGCACCATCGAATGAAGCGAAATCGGCGCATTAATGTGTCCTCAGGTAAGAAACCTGAATTTTGCGTGATTTCTAGGTCTCTAAATCGAATTCCCACCTTGAAGGCTTTTTTGTTTCCTAAAGGTCCATTCTTTAACAGATGTTTCATCATTGTTTCGTTGGTAGTGCTTTTCTTGAGATTACCGATGTATAACCACGCTGTTTTGTCTGCTGCTTGCATGTCCTGGTCTTGTTTCGTACCTTTTCTGTGTTCCTTTGCTTCATATTTGTTCCTTCTTGTCTTATTTTCCATGTGACCGTTTCACATGGCTGTTCCACCCGTTCATTTTCTTCGTTTTGGTTTCTTCATGTTGGTACTCGTCTTCCGGTGCTACTTGTTGTTGTTGCCCTTTCCGTTCTACTGGCGGTTCCATTTCCTCTCTATTTAATTCTGATCCTATTTTTCTGCCATCTTTTTGTGTTTCGGTTCCCTTCTGTTGTGAGCACTTTTACTCTTCTGTGGTTTTCTTCACTTGCTCTGCTATTATATTTCCTTATTTGTTTGTGAGGAAGTCAATAATGTCTTCTACTTTTTGTGCCATCTTTTCGACCTCCGTCGATTTCTCCTTTTTCATTTTCGTTGTTGCTTCATTCTTGGTGGTACGCGCATCTGATAGTAAATTTGTTTCCATTTCCAAGCTCCTGTATTCGTCTTTATACAGATACATATACAGCATATAAATGATCTGTTTTAACGGTCCTATGAGTGGTCGCCAGTTTAACTCTTGAAACCTTGAGAAGTAAATTGACGAGTAATTGAAAAGTTCAAGCTTGCACGTAATATTAGCATTCGTGGAATACCTGGCTTGGTTTCATATTTTCGCGATCTTGTCGACTTTTGAATACCCAAAGTGTGTCAGTGTTGTTAGCATTGGCAAATCGGACCTTGCAAATCAGTTAGCAAGCAGGTTCTGTGTGGTTACTAATATCCGTAGCTGTCTCAATGGTACGGCCGGAATTGCGGTCATCTAAACTTAGTCCAAGACGATTATTTTTGCACATACAATACAAAACGCACTCGCCAGTGCACAAAACAACTGTTCATAACATACGAGGGTTTATTAGGACGAAATAAAAAAATAATTACACAACGTATGAAATCAATTTTTTTGGTTCATACATAGATAATAACATACATACATGTGTTAACAGTACAAAGCCAGTACGAGGAAAGCTGAAGAAGGAAGTGACATTTGAAAGATATCAGACAAAAACCGAGTATTAATTTACAAAGACAGCCTTTTCAGTCCATACATTCCTCCGAATTTCTAATACTCTAATTCTAGGATTTTTTGTTTTGCTTACGTAATTGCTCCTTTTCTTATTTATCTCTAAAAACAAAATATCTCATTGGTAGACTATTATATCTGCTCTTAAAGATAAGAGAAAATAATGTCACTTATACAAAATATTAAATAGAAAATACTATAATATCGCTATATATCGATACTGAACAAGTGAACGTGCTGGTGGATCGACATATTCGGGTCATCACCCTCCAGTGTGAAGCACGAAATAGGGAGAGAATGCGGGGCCGAAATGAGTGTGGAATGGCGATCCTGCATTCAAGATACTATGTGACCAACACTACATGGCATTGAGTCAGTAGAAATAATTGAGAAAAGCCGGTTGGGTCTGGTGGGACACATGCTCCGGCCACTCTTTTTGTGCTACAGACGAAGCTTTTTGTAGGACTGTGTTACGGGCTGAAGTCGTGGCTACCTTCGTGCACAGTGAATTGTTGTTGATGTCGGTCGTACTAAATACTATATACTACTAACTGGTGACTGCTTGCCTTGTCCCACTGCTTTGAGTGGCTAGGCCCATGTGACACAACGCTCATACCTCTGACGGCGTTCATCAACCGTTAGCTCACTAGCGAATCAGGCCGCTGGCGGTAATATTAAAGTATCTGCGGTAATGAATTGCGATTCCATTCGTAAAAACTACTTTTTACATTTCTCTGTCTGAAAGGTGGTATTTTGCAGCCACATGCGATATTTCCAAGTTGGATCATTTTATGGTCGGCTTGCCACGAACTCGCGCATTTATTGCTATTGAATAATATTATTGCTATTGAAAATATTTGTAATTTTTGCTTACTGATAATTATATCGAGGTCAACAGTAGTGGTTCTAGTTAAAATAACTCTGTTGTTGTGACGAGAACTATAGAACAACATCAAAAACTACAATGAATGCCAGTATCTTTTCATTAATAATGTTATAGTTGATACAGTATAAATAATTCAATTAGTAAGTAACAGAATCTGTATCAATACCTTTAACACAGCTTATATTTCACTAAATTGGTTATAGGCTCAGTCTCTTACTGAAATTGGAAGTCAGATATAATACTGGTTGTATCAAAGAATCAAAGAATGATTCGTGCAGTGTCTTCAGATCTACAATTGTTTTTCAGTTCAGAGAGACCCACTGAGTCTTCTGTTATTTATTCTTGCAGCGGAAGAAATTGTAAGAATATCCCAAAAGGTGGATGTAATCTCATATGCATATGCAGACGATATTGTAATGGCCGCAGTGGACATTGCAAAGTTACAAGAAGCAATAAACAATATCGAAGATTGGTGTGTCGAACACGGCTCCGAAATAAATGTGGCAAGAACGGAAATGGCTATACTCTGAAATGAAAGAAGAGCACCTGCATCAGCCGAGATCTTCATACGGGAGAGAAAACTGAAAATCGTAGCAGACTTCAAGTACCTAGGGGTCACGGTACAAGTAACAGCAAAATGTTTCACAAAACATGTGACAGAAAAGGCAATGCAAACAATAATAGCAATCCGTGAAACAGAATACGCTAGATCTCAGCCTAGAGACAGCAATTTCACTATTCACAGCCAAAGTCTTCCCAATACTGACGCACGGCATAGAAATTATGGGACCACATCTTGCAATGAAAAACCTAATGACACTGGAAAGAGTAAAGGCGATCTATAAAAAAGACAATAGAAATGTCCAAAACAACACGATCCAGACTTGTATACTTGCTGGTGAGGGAGCCCATCTTCACTGAAAGCCTATGGGCAGACCTGATGTTACCCAACACCAGCGCTTTGGTAAGTCTACTAAGAATACCGAAGGGAAAAAGCGGAAACATATCTCCAGAATTTTACAGCACTGGCGCCATGATTTATCGAACATGGAGAAAGGAAAATATCGAAATGAGTCACGTGATGACCAGAATAACAGGCCATGGTTTCCACTACCTTATTTGCAACAATACGTCATATCATGAACCAAACGCAAGTGTAAGTGTAAACTGTGTCATCAGATATGCAAACGTTACCATACAGAACTCTCCACCAAAAGGACACGGTCAATAAGTGACTATGTAAATCACAATACGTAAAATTTCTTATTTAGTGTATTATTATTATTATCATTGTACTTTGAACTTGAATTGCTATTTCGCTGCAATAAAGTAGTTATTGCTTATCTTTCATGACGGTTAAACCAATATTAGTCAGTATTAAATTGTGCTATGCACAATTTTAACACATCGGTTCTCCTTTGATTGCTTCTCCCTAGTCTGTGTTCACATCTACATCTACATGGATACTGTGCAAATCACATTTAAGTGCCTGGCAGACGGTTCATCGAACCACCTTCACAATTCTCTGTTATTCCAATCTCGTATAGCGTGCGGGAAGAATGAATACCTATAACTTTCCGTGCGAGCACTGATTTCCATTATTTTATCGTGGTGATCGTTCCCCTATGTAGGTCGATGTCAACAAAATATTTTCGCATTCGGAGGAGAAAGTTGGTGATTGGAATTTCGTGAGAAGATTCCGCCGCAACGAAAAACGCCTTTCTTTTAATGATGTCCAGGCCAAATCCTGTATCATTTCTGTGACACTCTCTCCCATATTTCGCGATAATGCAATACGTGCTGCCTTTCTTTGAACTTCTTCGATGTACTCAGTCAGTCCTATCTGGTAAGGATCCCACACCACGCAGCAGTATTCTAAAAGAGGCGGACAAGCGTAGTGTAGGCGGTCTCCTTAGTGGGTCTGTTAAATTTTTTAGATGTCCTGTCAATAAAACGCAGTCATTGCTTACCCTTCCCCACATCATTTTCTACGTCTTCCATCCAATTTAAGTTGTTCCTTATTATATTACCTAGGTATTTGGTTGAATTTACGGTTTTTAGATTAGACTGATTTATCGTGTAACCGAAGCTTAACGAGTTCCTTTTAGCACTCATGTGCATGACATCGCACTTTTCGTTATTTAGGGTCAACTGCCAGTTTTAGCACCATTCACATATCTTTTCTAAATCGTTTGTCAGTTTGTTTTGATCTTCTGATGACTTTATTAGTCGATAAACGACAGCGTCATCTGCTAACAACCGAAGACGGCTGCTCAGATTGTCTCCCAAATTGTTTATACACATAAGGAACAGCAAAGGGCCTATAACACTACCTTGCGGAACGCCAGAAATCACTTCTGTTTTACTCGATGACTTTCCGTCAGTTACTACGAACTGTGACCTCTCTGACAGGAAATCATAAATCCAGTCACATAACTGAGACGATTTTCCATAAGCACGCAATTTCACTACGAGCCGCTTGTGTGGTACCGTGTCAAAAGTCTTCCGAAAATCCAGAAATACGGAATCGATCTGAAATCCCTTGTCAATAGCACTCAACACTTCATGTGAATTAAGTGCTAGTTGTGTTTCACAGGAACGATGTTTTCTAAACCCATGTTGACTGTGTGTCAATAGACCATTTCCTTTGAGGTAATTCATAATGTTCGGACACAATGTATGTTCCAGAATCCTGCTCCATATCGACGTTAACGATATGGGTCTGTAATTTAGTGGATTACTCCTACTACCTTTCTTGAACATTGGTGTGACCTGTGCAACTTTCCAGTCTTTGGGTACGGATCTTTCGTCGAATGAACGGTTGTATATGATTGATAAGTATGGAGCTAATGTATCAGCATACTCCGTAAGGAACATAATTGGTATACAGTCTGGACCAGAAGACTTGCTTTTATTAAGTGATTTAAGTTGCTTCACTGCTCCAAGGATATTTACTTCTACGTTACTCATGTTGGCAACTGTTCTCGATTCGAATTCTGGAATATTTACTTCGTCTTCTTTTGTGAAGGCATTTCGGAAGGCTGTGTTTAGTAACTCTGCTTTGGCAGCACTGTCTTCGATAGTATCTCCATTGCTATCGCCCAGAGAAAGCACTGATTATTTCTTGCCACTGTCATAATTCACATACGACCAGAATCTCTTTGGATTTTCTGCCAGGTTTCGAAACAAATTTTCGTTGTGGAAACTGTTATAAGCATCTCGCATTGAACTCCGCGCTAAATTTCGAGCTTGTGTTAAGATCGCCAATCTTGGGGATTTTGAGCCTGTTTAAATTTGGCATGTTTGTTTCGTTGTTTCTGCAACAGTGTTCTAACCGGGTTTGTGTACCAAGGTGGATCAGCTGCGTCGTTTGTTAATTTATTTGGTATAAATCCCTCAACTGCTGCTGATACTGTTTCTTTGAGTTTAAGCCACATCTGGTCTAAACGTATATTATTAATTTCGAATGAGTGGAGATTGTCTCTCAGGAAGGCGTCAAGTGAATTTTTATCTGTTTCTTGAATAGGTATATTTTTCGATTAATTTCGTGAATTTGGGGATTACAGTATTCAATCTCGGTACGACAACCCTTGTTCACTAACCCCTGAAACGGTTTTGATGCTCGTTATTTGTTGCTAAGAGGTTGGATCCCCACGGCCGGCCCACAACAATGGCGCCCATCCATTACAGCCTCAAACTGTGTAATCGAAGCCATCACAGCCTGAAGCTGAGAGCGAAGTGTCACCTACTCGGTTCGTATCAACACACAACAATCGCAGTCCCTGTTCATACTAAAGACCATAGAAAACTCAAGTATGCAGATAAACGGACTGTCGGCACATGCAGCGCTACGCTACTGTAGACCCTGACGAAAGCGCAGGAACTGTGTCTAATAATACGCAGATATTCAAAAACCTAACTACCGAAGTATTCAGGTGAAACTAAGTAATTCGCCCCTGATTAGGAACTTGTAATACGCCACAAAATTGGTTTACTTTCAGATGCAAACGAAAACGCGAGAACTGTGGCTGTTAGGTAATAAATTTACAAGCAGAAACTAGAGAAACTAAACTATTAAAGAACATAGTACCTACTGTTTTCCTTTTCCTCACTTTCGCATCATATTTTTCCCGTATTCCATCATAACTTCGTTTTCCTCTTCCACAATTATCTCAATAATTTCTTTTACCTTACCATTTCCCAACTTTCGATTGCTTTATCTTCTGCAGAACCAGTAAGCATATAAACTTCTACTACTTCGGTAAAATTAGGAAAAAGTACTCTCCATCCCCCTGTCATTTATTACGACGACTATTCGAGAAATAAAGTCCGAGAGGTCGCGAAATGAAAAAAAAAAAAAAAAAAAAAACAGTGTAAATTTGATGATGCATTACACAGTTGTGTTCAGCAATGTCTCTAGTACGCCTGTCGATGGCGTCACATCGCTCTTCTCAGTTTCGAACACATAGTAAGCACGTAAATATGCCCTGGACAATAGTATCTACCGCCAAAAGTGTGTGCCTTGTGCGAGGTTTCGCCTGGTTTCAAGCAACCCCACATAACCTAACTGCCATGCATTTCCTTCTTCATTGCATTGCTCGGTCGCACACTGCAGGGACACTGAGAAAGACCCTGCATCGTTTCCAGTGGGAAGTGTTTGACCGCCCTCCATACAGCACGGACTAGGCTGCCTCTGATGTTCATCTCTGCTCTCATGAAACTCTCGCTCAGAAGACAACTCTTTGACACAGACAGCGAACTGCAGATCAACGTAGAAAACTGGCGAAAAGCACAGGCGGCTGCCTTCTATGAGAAGGGTATTGGAAAGTTGGTACAACGCTACGAAAAATGTCTGAGTTGGAGCGGCGCAAATGTAGAGCAGTGGCAGCAAACTTTCTGCAAATAAAACATTTTTGTGTTTCACTGTGGTTTCCATTTCGCGACCGATCGGATCTTACATTCCGAATAGCCCTCGCAAAAATATGATCCGCTTCGTCCTCTAGTAGTAAGCCAGCCTCAGGTAATGCACCATCTGGCTGCAGATGATGACGCTTGGGACAGCCGTGCTGACCCCAGTCGCAAAACTGCAGTTGTTCCAGCGTCGTCGTCAGCCAGATAGTGCATTATCTGAAGATGGCCTGCTACTAGACGACGAAACCCGTCATATTTTTAATAAATGATAGGCGATGGAGACCTTTTTATTAATTTAAGCAAATAAAATCCCGCTGTTAAATCCAACTGATGTTATCTAAAATTATGTATTTCTACTACTTCAGCGGGTGTTGGCTTTGTCTATATATTGGCTTCGATAATGCGATAACTACACTCTTTATTTTAGCTTATCCACATTACTACTTTGTTATTCATAATTACACTTTCTCCTGCATTACTCCTCTTTAATTTTATGTTGGCAACCCATCCCTCTTATCACCGCACTTTACCAGCTCCAATATAAATGCAACCCATTCGTTTCATATTTGGAATTCTCTAGCCCATCTTTTAGATTAAGGGAGCTCCAACCTGTGGGAGAACAGATTTGTTTATCTCGATGACAACATACTTGTGTGTAGTCCCAGTCCCATGATATGAATTCGGAAATGTTTAACCATCGTAGTATTTTACCAAAGACAATGCCTTTCTTATCACACCACACAATAGTAGTGTATGGCATGGAGAAAAATAACTAATTGTTTTCACTTCCTTTGATTTGAGCCGTTCGAACTGCAAACGTAGCAATGACATGTTAAGGTTGTAAAGCCAAATGATTCACTCACGCACCCTGTTGCTCCTGCAACCCCTGGGTAAGCTGTCTCACGTTTCCAGGAAACATGGGTTACACTGGCTTCTCCACAGACTCTCCACCGAAGTGACTGCATCTTCTGAACGGCTATCTTTGGGATGAATAATAGTAAGAAAACTTGCTTTTAAGGAAAGAAAAGATCAGTAACTTTGAGTTACCAAGAAAGAGACGTTAGTTTTAGCATTATGTCTCTGGCGTAGCCATTAAAGACAGAACACAAACTCGACTGGGGAAGGAAGTCGGCGATGCCATTTCAAAGGATCTATGCCGCGATTTAGCTTGAGTGTTTCAGTGAACTTACGGAAAAATTTAATGAGAATATCCGGAAGGAGATTCGAACCTCAGTCCTCCCGACTACGGGTTCAGTACCGTACCACTTGGTCACTTTTATTGAGAACAAAAGAAACTCGCAAATATAGTAGCCTCTTTTTTTCTAATGACTGCAGCTAGCTTATTTTTACCTGTTTTCGTATTTGGTGTGTAGTCGAGCAATGCCCTTGTTATATCGGATGCTTACTTTTATGAACCAATACTAGCATACTCTATCTGTTTCCATATCCGCGCTTGGAGTTACTCCTTAAGGCTGTCTCCGATAGTAACGATTGGCCACAACGAATATTAACTAAAATATTACCAGTTTTGTTTCATCAGAAACAATTGTCGGTGTGTAATCGTCACACAGTCCAAGTAAAATCACCATTGAGTAGAGATATTTTCTTAGCAATTTACAAAATCAGGAGAACAGTTGTAACATTCATACTACAGCTGAGTACTGCGAATAAATAGACACCAAAAGAAATCAGCACAAAACTAAAAGGGACGTGTAATACTTTTAGCAACTTAAGTTGTTTTTCACAGCCAAATTTCCGATGTGCCTGAAGCTGAAAGTTTAAAACAGCTGTTAATCTGGTATTACATGCAAGCTTTTACGGCTGGTACTAACATCACTTAAAACTTGCTGGTTGTTAGGCAGTGGTCAAGATATGAAACTTTCTCCTAACGTTTCCTCTCCGACTGCGGGAGACATCTTCGGAAATAAAGTGGCGAATATGTCTCCCGCAGTCGCAGAGAAAACGTTAGGAGAAAGTTTTATATATCGACCACTGCCTAACAGCCAGGAAGTTTTAAGTGATGTTAATCTGGTAACTACTGAATAACTGAGGGTTCCTGGGCGAGCAGTGGAAAGATGCGCGCTATGAACTTTTTGCGAGAGACAGGGAAATAAAAGGAGATCACTTTCAAAGAACAGAATGAGGCGTAGTTACGATGTTAATGAAAGTAAAACTAAGGCGGGCGAGTAATGTAGCCTGGCGAATGGATGGTAAGTGGAGCAAGGAAGCGCTCTGCTAGATACCAACAAATACCAAATGACCATGAATACTAGATGGGAGCTATAAAGCCTGACAAAGAAAGTGAAGCACCCAGAGACATGGTCTGATTTCAGTGTGACTTCAGACACGTACACAATGTCGGTGGGTATGTATATGATTAGTGTATCAGATCCTTGTGACAGGTATAATGGCGGCCCCCGGAGAGCATCAGAATTATTCGTGTTTAGTGTTGTTACCAGTCCTGGAACGGTACGTAAAGGGCATGAACAGCATCAGATGTTAAGTTGGTCCAAATGGTTCAAATGGATCAGAGCACTATGGGCCTTAACATCTGAGGTCATCAGTCCCCTAGACTTAGAACTACTTAAACCTAACTAACCTAAGGACATCATACACATCCATGCCCGAGGCAGGATTCGAACCTGCGACCGTAGCAGCAGCGCGGTTCCGGACAGATGTTGAGTGATCGCTGCGAACGACACGGAGGTGCAGAGTGTTCACGTGAGACAGTGTTATCAGCAACTGACATGGTGTGACGTGGCCCCATTGTGTGTATCTACACAGGGTGGCTTATTGCACAGTCTACAAACTCTAAAGGATTGATCAATGAGAGGATACAGAACAAAAAGTTCTAATGAACTTAGGTCTGGAAAAGCATGTTTTCCATGACCGAGAACATTTATTCCATCACACTTTGTTACAGAGACTGCGGTATAACAAGCGCTGTACCATACAGCCACAGTTTCAGTAAGCATGGCTTCCTCCTAGAGGGTGGTACTGTTCCTCATACGTAATGCCCTAGCGCCCTCTCCTGCCATATTTGTGGTAACGTTGTGTGCGATTCACTTCTCTAGCTGACTCAGCCAGCAGTGGACGTGATATAGCATTGTGCACAATGGTCCCGTATTCGAATTGAGAACTTTCCGACATGGTTATGTATGGAAAGGTATCGGACGGCTGGCAGCAAGGTTGTATCAGGAGAACTAACCCCTCCGATAACAACCACAGCATTCAATGTTTGCAAAGTGTTTCGGCGTTTGTCTGAGATAGCGTCGTTCGAGGGAGCAGGAAATCATAAAGGACGTACACGAAAATTTCGGACACCATACAAGGGTGAAAATGTGATTAAGGGAGGTAGGACGTCAAACGGGCCGACTTGGAGCAGGAGGGGCACCGCAGGACATTTTATTTACACTGTCTCTAATTTTACTAATACATCCATAAAACTTTGCCTGAATGACCAGGAAGGATTCAGGATTCACACTCAAAGCAGTGGAAGTTCAAAAATATAACAAAATAAATTTTTTCACATGTGAAATTTCACTATTTTTTCACTTACTATTGGCTGCATTTATTGCTATAGGTACACTTTTCTTCATAAGTAAGAGAGATTCTTTGGTAAAATTTTGCTTAGCATACAAACCATACTTACAGATGTATGAAACTCTAGAATTTATCATGTAGCAGCCACATAACGCTTCGAATTTTTTTTATGGAAAAATAAATGACCTGCTACATTTTAAACTTCATATTTAGAAAAAGCTCAAATTTTATAATTATTTAACTCAATTTTTACGACAGTTTTTAAAAGATTTGGAAAATTCTAGAGTTCCACACACCTGTAACTATGTTTTGTATGCTATGCAAAATTCATCGAAGAATCTCTGTTACAAATAAAGAAAAGTGTACCTATAGCAACAAAGGCAGCCAGTAATAAGTGAAAAAAAGATGAAATTTCACATTTAAAAAAAAATTATTTTGCTATGTTTTTGAACTTCCACTGCTATGAATATGAATCCTGAATCCTTCTTGGTCGTGCTGACAAAGTTTTATGAATTTATTTGTTAAAGTTTAGACAGTGTAAATTAAAATGTCCTGTGGTGTCTCTTCTGCTCCAAGTCGACCCGTTTCACGTCCTACCCTCACGTAACACTGTGGAAGACGGCCGCCGTGTCAGTACCAGGCAGTTGGCCCGCCAGTATAGAGTAAGCCAGACGATCGTTTGGAACATTCTCCACGACAATTTTTACTAACCTTACAACTTACAGCGAGTGTAGGGCTTAGGCCTACTAGCGACAGATTTTGCACTTCGGGAGGTGCTTTGTCCCTGGTTTCTTCACCAGACAAGCACTATTCCGGGATTTGTGTCGACCAGTCCAACGGCCTTGCCGCAGTGGTAACACCTGTTCCTGTCAGATCACCAAAGTTAAGCGCTGTCTGGCTGGGCTAGCACTTGGATGGGTGACCGTCTGGTCTGCCGAGCGCTGTAGGCAAACAGTGGAGCTACTCGAATGAGAAATAGCGGCTCCGGTCTCGGAAACTGTCATACGGCTAGGAGAGCGGTGTGCTGACCACATGCCCCTCCATATGCGCATCCAGTGACTATAGCTCAGGATGACACGGCGGCTGGTCGGTATCTTTGGGCCTGTTCGAGATGAGTTTAATATTTTATCCTTATAACAGATGAGGCTATCTGTACGAGGAGTGGTATCTTCAGCTTTCATGACAGTCGTTGTGGGATAGTACGCTGAACTCCCACAGTATGGTGACAGCGAATCATGAACATCGGTGCGGCCGGAGTGTGTGGGCCTGAATAATTGGCGACCGTATTTTGGGATCAGTTTTCCTTCCACGTCGCCTAACAGGCCGGAATTATCGGCGTTTCTTACAGGTGAGTTTGGATTCCCTGCTAGAAGAAGTGCCCTTGATGATTCGAAGCGTTATGTGGCTGCTACATGGTGAGGCTCCAGCCCAATTCGCCGTTAACATTCTGATGCACCTCAATCGTTGCTTCCCTGGTCGATGGATCGGTCGACGGGGTCCAGTTGCACGGCCTGCTTGTTCAGTGGATCTCAACCCATGCGATTTCTGGTTATGGGGCAATCTCATAAGTATCGAGTATGCAGAACCCATTGCAGATGTGGAGACACTGGAGCACCTTATTCATGGCGCCCTTGACACTGTTTGGATGCAGCCTTGCTGATGAGGACATATGAGACTGAACATGCTACGGATTGTACACGAATGCTTTGAGGAACATGGAAACCATTTTCAGCACATACTCTAACTGGGGCTGCAAGATACAACACGTGTTCGACTTCAGTCTCTGTAACAACGTATGATCAAATAAGTGGTCTCTAGTATGGAAACAATGCATTTATGGTAAGTCCATTAGACCTTTTATGTTCTGTACCCTCTCCACGATCAATCTCTCAAGTTTGTACATGGTGGAGAAAATAACACTTTATAAACAGCTGGTAGAATCAAGGAGCATTCGCATGTGACAGCGGCCTTATTTTGCGCTACATCTGAAGGTGAAGGCGCGCACAACATTTGTCATCGTTTCAGTCGACCATGTCTTACCACCAGAAGGCAGGATCGTTGTCTATTAATCCAAGCACATTGCAAACCTCTCGCATTAGCCAATGCCATCCGAGACATGTAATGGACAACCTGCAACATTCTGTCATCCTGCACCATTGGTCTCAGACTAGAATCAGCCGGAATACCCAGACTGCCGTCAGCATCAAAACAGCACCGGCTGCATATGGAGTGGCGTCGTGACCAGGCTGCATGGTACACTGATGAATGGTGTCTCATTGTGGCCAACCAAGGATCACCGTTCACACCACTCCAGATGACCAACAATGGGAACTACACAACTGGCCATTAAAATTGCTACACCACGAAGACGACGTGCTGGAGACGCTAAATTTAACCAACAGGAAGAATATGCTGAGATATGCAAATGATTAACTTTTAAGAGCATTCACACAAGGTTGGCGCCCGTGGCGACACCTACAACGTCCTGACATGAGGAAAGTTGCCCACCGATTTCTCATACACAAACAGCAGTTGACCGCCGTTGCCTGATGAAACGTTGTTGTGATGCCTCGTGTAAGGAGGAGAAATGCGTACCATCACGTTTCCGACTTTGATAAAGGTCGCATTGTAGCCTATCGCGATTGCGGTTTATCGTATCGCTACATTGCTGATCGCGTTGGTCGAGATCCAATGACTGCTAGCAGAATACGGAATCGGTGGGTTCAGGAGGGAAATACGGAACGCCGTGCTGGATCCCAACGGACTCGTATCACTAGCAGTCGAGATGACAGGCATCTTATCCGCATGGCTGTGCCGGATCGTGCAGCCACGTCTCGATCCCTGAGTCAACAGATGGGGACGTTTTCAAGGCAACAACAATCTGAACGAGCAGTTCGACGACGTTTGCAGCAGCATGGACTATCAGCTCGGAGACCACGGCTGCGGTTACCCTTGACGCACCATCACAGGCAGGAGCGCCTGCGATGGTGTACTCAACGACGAACCTGGGTGCACGAATGGGAAAACATCATTTTTTGGGATGAATCCAGGTTCTATTTACAGCATCATTATGGTCGAATCCGTGTTTGGCAACATTGGAAGCGTGTATTCGTCATCGCCATACTGGCGTATCACCCGGCGTGATCGTATGGGGTGCCATTGGTTACACGTCTCGGTCACCTCTTGTTCGCATTGACGGCACTTTGAACAGTGGACGTTACATTTCAGATGTGTTACGAACCGTGGCTCTACCGTTCATTCGATCCCTGCGAAACCCTACATTTCAGCAGGATAATGCACGACCACATGAGGCAGGTCCTGTACGGGCCTCTCTGGATACAGAAAATGTTTGACTGCTGCCCTGGCAGCACATTCTCCAGATCTCTCACAAACTGAAAACGTCTGGTGAATGGTGGCCGAGAACTGGCTCGTCACAATACGCCAGTCACTACTCTTGATGAACTGTGGTATCGTGCTGAAGCTGCATGGGCAGCTGTACCTGTACATGCCATCCAAGATCAGTTTGACTCAATGCCCAGGCGTATCAAGGCCGTTATTACGGCCAGAAGTGGTCGTTCTGGGTACTGATTTCTCAGGATCTATGCACCCACATTGCGTGAAAATGTAATCACATGTCAGTTCTAGTATAGTATATTTGTCCAATGAATACCCGTTTATCATCTGCGTTTCTTCTTGGTGTAGCAATCTTAATGGCCAGTGGTGTATACTGGCGACTTGGACAGCGGTCCCATTCATCCACTCTTTTCGGCATGAACATTGATGTTACTCCTGGCCTCATGATGTAGAAAGCCACTGGGTATGACTTCAGTTTTCAACGGTGCATTATGGTCATCGTGCGTTCCAATTATTTGCCTCTCGTGCGTCAGTATCGTGGTGCTATTTTTTACATGACAGCGCTCGTACACATGGAGTATGTCTCTATGAATTGTGTGCCTGATTTTGAGGTAATACTGTGGCCAACAATATCCCCAGATCTGATTTCGATGGACCTTGTATAGGACTAGCTCAGATGTCAAATCCGTCCCAGTCTCAATGTGTAGGATATAAAGCCCCAGTCACAACAAGTGTGGTGCAGCTTGGCTTAGGAGATGATGCAGCAGCTTTGTGATACCCTTACCTGTCCTATCGGTGCTTCCACCCGGGGCAGAGGGGTGCCAAACATTCTGATGAGTGAGAGACTTTATACTGCCTATTTCTTTGTGTATTTCGATTTTGTAATCATCGCAATAATACCTCATAGCCTTCAACCAGTGCAATTTGATTTGGCTTCCTACTGTCCTTCCGAATGCCTGACTTTTTTGTCGGACGGGTCTAATGCTTCCATTCAGTCACTCGTTGACCAGTCTGAATTGGTAGCAGAAGATAACAAGAGGAAGTCGAAAGTTTTAAATTCCACGTTTAAGATATCGTTCGCGGAGGAGAGTCGTACAAACGTACCGTCGTTTGACCATCGCACAGAATCCCGTACGGATGGTGTAGTAATAAGCATCGCTGGTGTAAAGAAACAATTGAAAGAGTTGAAAACAAATAAATCACCAGGTCCGGATGAAATTCCCATGAGGTTTTATATAGAGTGCTCTAAGTCATTGGCCCCTTACGTAGTTTGCATTTGTCGCGAATCTCTAAACCAGCGCAAAGTGCGAAGGGACAGGAAAAAAGCGCAGATGACTCCTCTGCGTAACAAAGGTAAGAGAACGGACCCGCAAAATTGCCGACCAATATCCTTAAGATCGGTTGGCCGCAGAATTATAGAGCATGTTCTGAGTTTGAATAAAACAAATTTCCTAGAAACCGAAAAGCTCATGTCCATGATCCAGCACGGCTTTAGAATGCATCGCTTATGTGAAACCCAGCTTGCTCTTTTCTCACGTGATACACTGCGAACTATGGATAAAGGGCATCAAGGTGGTCCCATATATCTACCTTTCCGAAAAGCGTTCGACACGGCACCCCAGTACAGACTCCTAACGAAGGTACGTGCATGCGGAATAGGCTCCCAGATAAGTGACTGGCTCAAAGACTTCTTAAGTAATAGAGCCCAGCACGTTGCCTAGATGGCGTGTTTTCGTCAGAGACAAGGGTAACATCAGGAGTGCCACAGACAAGTGCAATAGGACCGTTGTTATTTTCTATATACATGAATGACGTGGCAGACAGGGAGGGCAGCAACTGCGGTTATTCGCTGATGATGCTGTGGTGTAGAGGAATGTGTCGAAGATAAGTGACTGTAGGTTGATAAGAGATGACACAGAGAAAATTTCTAGTTGGTGTGATGAATAGCAGCTTGCTCTTAATGTAGAAAAATGTTAGTGCGGATGAGTAAGAAGGTCAAACCTGTGCTGCGATAAGCATTGTGTATTTGGGCGTAACGCTGCGAAGGGATATGGAGCATGTGAGAACTGTGGTAGCGAAGGCGAATGGTCGACATCGGTTTATTGTGAGGATTTTAGGAAAGTGTGGTTAATATACAGGGTGGTCCATTCATCGTGACTAGGCCAAATATCTCACGAAATAAGCGTCAAACGGTAAAACTACAAAGAACGAAACTTGTCTAGCTTGAAGGGGAAAACCAGATGGCGCTATGGTTGACCCGCCAGAAGGCGCTGCCATAGGTCAAACGGATATCAACTGCGTTTTTTTAAATAGGCACCCCCAATTTTATTACACATTCGTGTAGTACGTAAAGAAATATGAATGTTTTAGTTGGACCACTTTTTTCTATTTGTGATAGATGGCGCTGTAATAGTCACAAACATATGGATCACAATAGATAGGTTCTTTAAATTACAATACAGAACGTAGGTACGTTTGAACATTTTCTTTCTGTTGTTCCAATGTGATACATGTACCTTTGTGAACTTATCATTGCTGAGAACGCATGCTAGTACAGCGTTCTGCATTAATGCAATAAATGCTCAAAATGATGTCCGTCAACTTCAATGCATTTGGCAATACGTGTAACGACATTCCTCTCAACAGCGAGTAGTTAGACTTCCGTAGTGTTCGCACATGCATTGACAATACGCTGACGCATGTTGTCAGGCGTTGTCGGTGGATCACGATAGCAAATATCCAACTTTCCCCACAGAAAGAAATCCAGGGGCGTCAGATCCGGTGAACGTGCGGGCCATAGTATGGTGCTTCGACGACCAATCCACCTGTCATGAAATATGCTATTCAATACCGCTTCAACCGCACGCGAGCTATATGCCGGACATCCATCATGTTGGAAGTACATCGCCATTCTGTCATGCAGTGAAACATCTTGTAGTAACATCGCTAGAACATTACGTAGGAAATCAGCATACATTGCACCATTTAGATTGCCATCGATAAAATGGGGGCCAATTATCCTTCCTGCCATAACGCCGCACCATACATTAACCCGCCAAGGTCGCTGATGTTCCACTTGTCGCAGCCATCGTGGATTTTCCGTTGCCCAATAGTGCATATTATCCAGGTTTACGTTACCGCTGTTGGTGAATGACGCTTCGTCGCTAAATGGAACGGGTGCAAAAAATCTGTCATCGTCCCGTAATTTCTCTTGTGACCAGTGGCACAACTGTACACGACGCTCAAAGTCGTCGCCGTGCAATTTCTGGTGCATAGAAATATGGTACGGGTACAATAGATGTTGATGTACCATTCTCAACACCGACGTTTTTTAGATTCCCGATTCTCTCGCAATTTATCTGCTACTGGTGTGCGGATTAGCCGCGACAGCAGCTAAAACACCTACATGGGCATCATCATTTGTTGCAGGTCGTGGTTGACGTTTCACGTGTGGCTGTTTCCTTAAATAACGTACCTGTGCGGCGAGCGGTCCGGACACTTGGATGATGTCGTCCAGGATACCGAGCAGCATACACAGCACACGACCGTTGGGCAGTTTTATCACAATAGCCATACATCAACACGATATCGACCTTTTCCGCAATTGGTAAACAGTCCATTTTAACACAGGTAATGTATCACGAAGCAAATACTGTCCGCTCTGGCGGAATGTTACGTGATACCACGTACTTATACGTTGGTGACTATTACAGCGCCATCTATCACAAAGCGAAAAAAGTGGTCCAACTAAATCATTCATATTTCTTTACGTACTACACGAATATGTAATAAAAATGGGGGTCCTATTTTAAAAAACGCAATTGATATCCATTCGACCCATGGCAGCGCCATCTAGCAGGCCAACCGTAGAGCCATCTGCTTTCCCCCTTCAAGCTAGACGAGTTTCGTTCTTTGTAGTTTTTTCGTTTGATGCTTATTTTGTATTTCTCCCGGTCACTATCAATGGACCACCCTGTATAAAGGAGACCACATATAGCGCTCAAGTGCGACCTGTTTTTGAGTACTGTTCGAGAGTTTGGCGTCCGCACCAAATAGAACTGAAAGAAAATATCGACGCAATTCAGAGGCGTGCTGATAGGTTTCTCACCGGTAGGCTAGATCAGCATGGAACAGTTACGGATATCCTTCGGGAGCCCAAGTTCGAATCCCTGGAGAGAACAAGACATTCATTTCGAAGAACACTACTGAGAAAGTTTAAAGAACTGGCATTTGAAGTTGACTGTATAGTGTTCCCACTGCAACGAGCACACATTTCGCGTAACGATGACGAAGATAAGATACAAGAAATTATAGGTGATACGGAGGCGTATAGAAAGCCGTCTTTCACTCGCTCTGTCTGCGAGTGGAACGGCAAAGGAAACAACTAGTTCTGGTACAGGACATTCTCCGTCCTCAGTGTGCGACGGTTTGCGGAGTAGGGATGTAGAGGTAGAAATTGCAAAACGTACAAGACCAGCCTGTATATGCACTGATGAAGATTCCAGTGTATCGAAGAGCCTAGAGAATGTCTTCATTTGGCAGGGGACGCCAAGTGACTGCTGCTACTGACAAAGATGGTAACGAGTAGGGCGATGGCAATGATAAATTAACAAATATGATAAAGCGTAGTAAATCCACCTTCTCTAGAGGGGTAAACCTAATAGAAATTAGAAATCCTGGTCCCCCATAACGGGGGATGGCCATGGGGCTAACAAACCCATACTGAAAAGAAAAAAAAAACGGAAATTCAACAGAAACTGGATGGAAAACGTTTGTCACGACCCCAGCGAAGGAAATGAATAATGGATCTAACAGTAGCATCATGGTATTTGAGGACAACGTTTCGGCGTGGAAAAATTAAATAAATAACCAATGAAATTTTAAAATTTAAATATAGTGTCTTAGGGTTACAAGAAATAAGATTGCAGGTGAGTATTCAATGTATTGGGGGCCAGAAGCAATAACAGATCAATTCGGAACAGGGTTTATAATAACTAGGGAGGTTAGAAGATGTCTATTACAATTTGAACCCATAATTGAAAAATGTAGAAGTCGGAACATTAGGAAAAATGTAGAAGTGGGAACATTAGGAATGATGTATCAATAGTAAATTCCCATGCACAAACAGAGGAAAAAGAGGATATAATTAAAGAACAGTTCTAAGAAGACTTGGGAAAGTATGCAGCGCAGTACCTAAATATGACCCGATGCTAGTAAAGGAGATTTTAATCCAAAAATAGGGAGGAATGAACATCAACATGGAATTTATGGAAAATATTCACTACATGAACAAGACAACGAGAATGGAGACTTACTATGCCAATTCACAGGAAGGAATAATATAATTATCAAAAGTGTCTACTTCCCACACAAAAAGATACACCCAGGTACTTAGAAGTCTGTAGTCAATAGAGTAGTCAATAAGATTTATCATACTATAGTGCCTGCGCGCCACTGCACGTCAGTTATAAATGTACAGAGCTGCAGAGGATCAAACTGTAACTCAGACTACTTTGAGACAAAATCGATCTTGGGGGAGAGAAACTATCATTAAAAATGTCAACAGCACAAAAAAGAAAATGAACTTGAATACTGACAAACTGAAAATCCATGAGGAAGTAACAAAATCTAAGCAATACGAAGCAGAAATTTGAACAATGAAGATACTGCAGTAGGAGTAGACGGAAGGTGGAGCAGGTTTGAAAAAAAACATTAAACATGCTGCAGAAAAAGTAATAGGCATAAGAAGGAAGATAAGAACCAAGGAATGGTTTGACGAAAATTGCAGGTCAGGATTAGAGGAAAAGAACAGGGCAAGAAAAAAAGTTCTACAGAGAGAGACCAGAAATAGTGTGGAATAATATAGAGAATTAAGGGGAAGAGCTAACAGACTGTGCAAGAGAAAGAGAAAGAGTGTGGACTTCGAAGAAATTTAGAGAAATGGAAGAGATCAAGGACCGAATTGAAATAAGAAAGTTCAGCATCTGTAGGCAAAATAGAGAGCAGATTTCAGCCAAAAATAATGGCATCTCCAGTAAAGACGGGTTAATGATAAGGAAGGAAAAACAGATAGTGGAAAGAGGGGCAGAATATTTCAAAGATACATTAAATACCAGCGAAGAAGATGAAGAGATAGCTGCACAGGAGGAAAGAGGGGAAATGGAAGTAGACTATGAGCCCACTGAGGCAAGAAAGCCAATACTACAAGGGGTTTCCCACGCTGTACACAAGGCGATAAACAGTCGAGCGCTGGGTACGTCAACATAATCCTTGAATTAATAAAACCTGGTGGAGAAGCTGCACACATTAATATCAGATGTATGGGAGTCGGAAACTATGCCAGATAACTGGAAAACTGGTATAATAACCCGCATTTAAAAGAAAGGGGATAGAACAGCATGTGAAAACTATAGAGGTATAACACTCCTAAGCACAGCTTATAAGATCTCCACAAGCATATTAAAAGAAAGGATACAGAAGTGCGCAGAGTATGGACTATGGGAATATCAATGTGGCTTTCGAGCAGACAGAGGAACAACTGATCAAATGTTTGTGATAAGACAAATGACGGAAAAGTTCTATGAATATGATATAGATCTGCATTTCCCATTCGTCAACTTCAAAGAAGCCTTTTGCAGCATAAACTGGCAAGAAGTATGAAGAACTCTGGAAAAATTTGGCCGATGTACTAAACAAATGAGACTTATCAAGATGATAATGACAGAGACAAGAGCAAAAGTAAAGGCCCTTAGCAGACAGGTGAAAGCTTTGAGTTCAAGAAAGGCGTGAATGAAGATGATACTCTCTCTACAGTCCTATTCAATACAGCCCTGCATAGTGTAGTAAATAAAATCAACAAAACAGGCACCATATTTACGAAAACTAGCCAGATATGTGCATGCGCTGACGACATTGCTATAGTAGGAAGAAATATCAGTACACTGTAGCAAACATACAGCGCAATGGAAACAGAAGCATTAAAAATTGGCGTCTTAGTAAATGAAAAAAACGAAATATATGGTAACGCCATAATCTGAGACCAAAAAACCCATAAAGACCTAAACATCAATGGGGAATGCATCAGAGGAGTGTCGCCTTTTAACTGTTTGGGCGCCCTGACAACAAATGATAACAGTATAGGAAAGGCTACAAGGGAAAGAATAAAAGCGGGAAACATAGCTTACTTTACACACATGCAGTTTTTCAGAAATAGCCTTCTTACAAGAAATAAAAAACTGCTAATATATAACTCCCTATTCCGTCCAGTTGTCACATATGGTTCAGAGGTGTGGACGTTCACAGAAGATGACAAAAACACACTTTGAGCGGAAAATACTACCCAAAATCTATGGCCCAATAAGGAGGAAGAAGGCTGGAGAATACTCTACAACGCTGAATTACAAGTATTAACACAAGCTAAGAACTTAGTAAAATTTGTGAACTCATAGCGAATTCGATGGCTAGAATGGCAAAGGATAGAACTGCAAAGAAAATGATGAACGGTGTGATCCATGCAGCTACGCGAAAAAGGAGACTTAGATGAAGATGGATTGACGACGTGATAGTGAATCCCACCAGTATGGGAGTCCAGGTGTGAAAAAGAGCAGCAAACAACCGAGAAATGTGACGGAAAATCGTTGAAGAAGCCAAGGCTCGCCATGGGCTGTAGAGCTACAAAAGAAGAAGACGAAGATAACGCTTTTAGAAACTGTTTTCATGAAAGGAATTCAGCCCTGTTTACTAAACGATATTGGAAATCTTTAGTTTTACCCCCTTCAGCATTCTTCCAACGTTGTAATTAATCCCTCCCCTATCCCCTCGGCCTTCAGAGGTTGTGAACCATGAAAGATGATTATTGTTAATGAAGTAAAAGATCCACGCAGTGGACACCAAGTGAAAAAGATACGCCTTATGTTTCAGATCCAGACTTCCATAAAAACGCGAACGAACTGTTAATCAGAACTCAGGAAGAAGTTGTAGTCTAATTCACAATAGATTTATTGATCTTAAACAGGACAAGACCACAAAGTTATTAAAGAAACATCATACAAAAAATATTTTGTTTAACAAACTCCTTACTAAAATGGGATCTATTGTGGACAAAGTGATTTGCAGGGGATCGACACACGACACTAACCAAAACACTGCTCGCCCTGTCTCACTTCATATGCGTGAATCCAGGTTATGGCATCAAACTACGCCACCACCAAGCATCTATATTCTACCATACAATTAAAAAAGCAAAAATATGGTTCGAAAGAACAGGGTGCTGAGAAATATATATTATAGCCCTACGTCGCAGCAGCGAATACTTTACCATCCTGCTGGCCAAGGCGCACACCACGATGTGTTTGGCGACTGAAGTCTTGGATGGCGGCAATCTGTTGTTGAATGCGCGTTCCCCAAAAATGCAAGTACTCGTCCTCGTGTTCGGTTAATTCAGAACGCAGGCACTTCCCTATGAGCCTTCGAAACCCCGATGGATTCCAGTGTGCAAGTGGACCCATTTGCTGGTCTGCCAATCCAATTTGACTCCGTGCCACGACGGTGCATGTCGGAATACGTCAACTGTTTAGACGGCCGACTCAAGACAAATAAGTACACGCAAGCATCACTCGTTGTGACCGTGATGATATAAGCAGTACCTCTGATGGTTCAGAAGTTGACTGGCACTGGCTCTGAGTCGCACACTAGGAAAGGACACAAGTCTCACTGTTTAGGTAGAGACCTGCAGTTCATTACTAGTGAAGCGCCAGTACAAGAGTGATCCTTCTTCCTTCCTCTCTGTCTCCTCCTCAGCTCAGTTCCAAAAGCACATGTCTCTTTTTTTACTTCCCCAACTTTCACACAAGCCAATCACGAGCTGGAGCCCAGCATTCTATAAGCTCAGAGAATGGTCTTTGCACTGCAAACCGATTTGGCCAATCAGAGACTTTAAAGTTAATTGGCAGAAAACGGAAAAAAAATTCAGCTTCACGACCTCTTTCCCGCGCGTTTGCCGTGTCTTTTGCTGACACAAGCACAGCCCTCCATAAACAGCTCGTTATCTCCCCTGTTGGGTCCATTTCAAAGTTTGCCAAGAACGGCCATAAATTCGCAAACAGCTTCGTGCACTGACAAAACATGTTTTGAAACAGAGTCTGGACGCGTGGATGCCAGTTTCCCTTTCCATGGAGATTCGCAGAACCTTTACATTTATTTTGGCGGCTTGCTCCTCTGCTTTATTCTCGGATTACAATGCGTGCGACTTCTCGACGCTGGGCCCGTATACCTGATCGTTTGCATGTCGTCCGGCGCCATCTTAATGTGTTTCTGCACAATGCGACTGTGGCATGCGGCCGTCTGGAAATGTCGCCTCACCGTTCTCCAGAAAAAACGCGCTTTGTCGGCTGTAACGTCTAGTAATAAACAAAGACAATATATTGTGTAATAATGAGAATATTAGATGTGTCATATTGTGTCATTGTGTAAAATTATGTATTTTTTCTTTATTATTTATTTCTGAGAACGTCTGCGTCGGCGAGTAATAAGACCGACACAGAAGATAAATGTTGTACAGAGATCACAAAATGAATTAGTATATAATGCATGATGTAAAGTAAAGTCTTTGTCTTCTTAATCTGGAAGCTGTGAGAGAAAGATCTCCTGTTGTTGTCGTAGAGAGCGAGAAGGTAGCATTCTTTTGTCGAGATTGGGAATTGTACGCCATTACGTGTGCATTTACACAGGTCTGTAATTGTTGAGATATTTAAATGTTTCAATAGAGTTGTTTAAATGAAAACGTGTATTATTTAATTGTTAAAGCTTGCTTGCCTATTATCCCATCCTGTTAAGATATTTTTCAGTAATATAAAAAAAATTATTATCTGTGGAGCTGAGCTGTGTGGAGAAAGAAGAGCCGCTGCCGCGGCGTATTTAAACGACTTACAATATCGTCGAGTATACCGCAAGGAAGCGGTAAAATAATAGTAGAACAATATTATTTCTTTTAGCTCCCAGACTGGCAGTGAAGATCAGCAGATTTTATGATGTGTTGCAGGTTGACGCGGGCTGCTGATAGGATATAAATTACAGTGCAAATAATTTAATGTACTTACCGAATCTGATAGGAATCTTGCTGTGCTCCGTTCTGATCTGGCTAAATTTTATAGTGATAACGTAATTTTCTTTAATGAGAGTCTCATGTTCTTGGGCTAGTCGTGGTATGAAACAGCATTCTAGTAAGAAATAAAATCCACTGCAAACTTGTGTTTTTGAACGATTGTACGAACTGTAACATCAGTGATCATAAAACAGTAATTTCAACTTTGAATAACTATGAAGTAGGAAAGATATATTGATCCTTAGCATGAGTTGCAGTTACTAAAAATCGTTCTTTAAATTGTAGGCCAGATCCAGAACAATAAGACTTCCATAGATACATTTTATTTTACTAAAAGGTAACGATGATAAAGAAATTAAAGGCACAGCATTGTTAAAAGAATTTCTCGTCACTCTTTCCATATATGCGTTGTTACGCTAATAATAATAATTAAAAAATAAATAAATGAACCAAAGAGACTAACAATTTATAAAAACAATTAACGAAAGAGTAGTCTGGACGGGAAACGGCCCACCAACGCCGTGCTTTTACTGCAGTCGTTTAAGTCGGCACCCTGTTCCTTTGAAGGCAGGTAAAGCTTACCGTATTTCCTTCCCTAGAGCACACAAACAAGACCATAAACTACTGCCCACCATTTCATCATAACGTATGAAGTCAAATTGCAGTAGATCACATTCCCCACACCGAATCAGAAGTGAGAGTGCTCTGCAATCTCTCAACCATTGGTTTAAACCGTCTGTGTCCTGCTGGTGGAGGCCATTTCTGCTCCATGTGCAATTCTCAACAAGATCCCAGAGAAGGTCCTTGGACTTTAATTCGCTATCGAATCAAGCCCCACAAGTCCGAATTATTTACTGAAGTATTCCCATACTGTTAACATCAAATGAATCTCTACATCTATAAGATTCCAGAGACATTATCAAGTGTCATATGCAGACTGAAGTGATGAATGAAAATTTGAATCAAAGCTGGGAGTCGAATCTGGGTCTCCTGCTCAATAGGCAGATGCCAGAGCCACTACACCACCCTGGCACAGTGGCTCTGCACAACTGCACGGACTACCTTAGCACGCCTCCCTCCCCAATCCAAATTCTCACTCACACTTCAGCCCACTGGGTATTCCCCATAAACTAGAACGGCCCTACAGAGGCTCTCCAATTGTACTGAAATAGCACCGCAGCATCTAACGACCTAAGGGATCCTGTCTGAAGCTCAGGCATAAGTTCTTTAATCAAATGAAACTATATGGTTCCAGAGACCTTTTCAGATCCTAGATACCTATGATGATTATGCCTCGGTTTCATGCAGAATCCCCCATTCCGTTCCATGCAGAAGTGCTATTCCAACACAGTGGGAGAGCCTCTGCAATGTTGTTCGTGTTTATGGGGAATACCAAGTGTGCTGAGGAATGAACGAGAGTTCAGATTGAAGAGGGAGTCATGCTAGAGTAGTCCGTGCCATTGTGCAAACCCACTGTACCAAGGCGGTGTAGTGGTTATCTCATCTGTCTAGTTATTTATTTAATCGTATGGCTAGGGTACCCCGTCGGGCAGACCGTTCGAATTTGGCGCCTCTTCGGCTACCTGCGGTCGATGAGGACGATAGGATGATGATGAGGACAGCACAACACCCAGTCCCTGGGAGGAGAAAATTCCCCGACCCAGCCGGGAATCGAACCCGAGCGCAGAGGATTGACAATCCGTCACACTGACCTTTTTTTTTTAATCTCATTTTGTTCGCGTTCGTTCGTTCTATCTCCTCGGGGCGGACGTCGTCAGACATCCGTTTAGGTTCGTTGTTGATCCATTTATTCAGTTCTTTTATTACAGGGGGCTGCTAACCCTCTGACCGAACACGCTGAGCTACCGTGCCGGCAACCGTTCAGCTACCTGGGGCAGACATCTGCCTAGTGAGCAGGCGACACGGGCTAGAATCCCGGCGTTAGAACAAATTTTCATTCGTAGCTTCAGTCATCATACATGGAGCACTTTTCATACTTCCATGGTTCTAGTATCCGCTTTTACTTAATCCTATTTCCCAACACTACCATTGTTTGGTCAGTAAGTTTCGCAATATCATTTCTGGAAATACGGGTTTGGATACCGTTTTTCAGTTGCCGTAGTCGGCTTTCGTTCCATGTACACGCTCCATTGTAGTTGACTCGTTATTAAATTGTCAGGTAGCTACTTGCTTCTTTAAAACACTGCGTAATGAAAGTGTTGAATTCATTTATTCATTTAACTGAAGACATACACATTTTACTCTTAATAGCTTCCAGTAGGTAAATAATGTTGCTGGTACTACGAATTCGTTGGTGGGTCTTCGGCTCGATGCAGCGGGGAGTGAGTGTTGTCTGCTGGGCCAAAGTGTGTACGGTACTGCGGCTTCTTGACGGTGAGTCGGGGCAGGCGCACTCTTGCGGTGGACAAGGAGCTGGTAGCGAGAGTAGATTGGATGGCAAATTTGAACGTTGGGGCCGTGCAGTGGCTGTCCACAGCTTCTGACAGTTGCTGTAACTCGCATTAATGTCCATGTCGCTGCATGTGGAATACAGGGCTGTTTCAACGACTGCTACTTTCCAAGGACCCGCAGAGTAGTCCAGGATCCTAGCATGTTTACGGATAAGGAATACCAGCTGCCGTAGTTACATTAAAAAAAGCAGCAGTAGCCAGAAGGTTCAAAAATGGCTCTGAGCACTATGGGACTCAACTGCTGTGGTCATAAGTCCCCTAGAACTTAGAACTACTTAAACCTAACTAACCTAAGGACAGCACACAACACCCAGCCATCACGAGGCAGAGAAAATCCCTGACCCCGCCGGGAATCGAACCCGGGAACCCGGGCGTGGGAAGCGAGAACGCTACCGCACGACCACGAGATGCGGGCTAGCCAGAAGGCTGCGCGGCTACCAGACTTGACAATAGGAAAAGGAAGTTGTAGTGGTCTGATTAAGTTGACCATTTTGTTTAGTGACTGTTCTACAATAACGTTAACAGTGATGTGTCGAATGAATTGCTCAGTTTTGAAAAGGGGTTGCTATTGTGTACGAAGCAAGCGGGGCCAAGAAGTGCTACGTTTTAGTTGACAATAAAGGACTAACTGGCTAAACTACTTGTAGTTTCATTGCTACTGAATTGTTCTATTTAAAACGTAGACTTTATTGTTGTCGGTCTGCTGAGCCTCCTAGTAACAGATGCTGGGTAACAACTAAATGTCAACGTATTTTTGCCATTACTTAAAACTAAAATAATGTTTTGATTTTCATTCAGCTTTAACAGGTGTACATGTTGTTTTGTTTAAATGAGTTATTGTTTCTTTTGGAAGGGAATTGTTTCTACCGGAAAAGATTTCGGATGAATGTTTTCATTTGGGCATTCAGTTCCAAAGGGTGTACAGATTGGCTTGTTTGAACGCATTGTTGCTTCTACTACTTAGCAAATGTTCTAACTGCAACAGGTCTCATTGTCATATTTGTCAATGCTGTTTCTTAAAACTAAAACTAAATTCTCCTTTTGATATTCAGTTTCAATCCTAGAACACTACAGTGGTGAAAATATTACACTGTTACTAAACCTACGTGAAGTTCCTTACTCCATATTTTATTCAAAAGAACTCATAATTTAAGGGTTATGCATTAGTTATTTACAATTATTTGATCTCCAGTGGTAGGTTAGATACCAAATTATATACGAAATGTTGTGTTTCATACCCCACTGTAATCGTAAATTTTACAAGGGTTTAGTAATATAGGGTTAAAAGGGTTTAAAGCTTGCTGTATTTTTATGTGTTTTCTCAAATTAAATTTTAGTATCAAAATAAGTTATTCAAAATTTGGTTGTACATTTTTCGCTCCAGTCAACCTGGAACATCACGGAAAAGATCCTGTAGCGCCGAAATAACTGTCATTATATTTACCCTGTTGGCAAAGGTGAAGTGATTGTCAGGAACCGTATGCTCCGAATAGCTGAATTGGCAGGAAAATGCTCGATTTTAGTATACACAGTCAAAGGCTGGTAACAAACCATCGCCAGTTTTGTGGGTGGCAGAATGAATATTTCTCTACTCATTGGAAAGTATTACACAAACTGAATATCATGAAAAATGTATGACCACAATCACGTCACGCCGGTGATAACTTCTGATTCCCTCCACAACGAGTGGTTTGGGTTATTCTAGTACAGTAGTTCCGCTGGCGTGCATGCAATTTCTTCCCTCTGCTTAAACAGTTGTCTCCTTCTCCTGAATTTTACCTCTCACATCCAGACGCTCATGAGAAAATCTTGACCTCTACCCATTAAAGAATCTTAGAAGACGTCAGCGCACCGAAGAAATCGCAACACAAGGTTTACAGGCATCATTCGTGTTAAACTATTGGCGATAGTTTTGAGTATTTGATTAAACTCTGAGCACTATGGGACTCAACATCTATGGTCATCAGTCCCCTATTTGAATAGGTAACAAATTGGATTCAGGCGTAATTATAGACATAGCTGTACAAATCGAGTCCCAAAATTCGATTTTTGACTTCCACATGTTTTTCGTACATAACGTGGTAAACTATGTAATATAAAAATTCAGCCTTCCATTACAGCCAGAAAGTTCAAATTTGGTGCTCTGACATTCACAGTGATATCTTAATTCCAATATGGGAATTGTATCGTATGTATCTTTTGTGCTAGCTGTGGTGCAATATAAAATACATCAAGTGCAGATAACATCTTTTATGCCAAATTAAGCGATTTAAGATTTTGCCTAAAACACTGCTACAGTGGGTCTACGGTAATAACTGATTGCGTCCTTCCATAAAGAGGAAGGAAGATCAGAGGTTAACATACCGTCTACATCGAGGCCATAAGAGACGGAGCACAAGTACGGATTGTGTCAAGGATCGGGAAAGAAATCGGCCGTGCACTTTGAAAGAAACCATCTCGGCATTTGCGTGAAGCGACTTAGGAAAATCATGCAAAACCTAAACCAGGATGGCCAGACACGGAATTGAACCGTCGTCTTCCCTAATACGAGTCAGGTGTCCTGACCACTGAAACACCTCGTTCTCTGCGTCCTTCCAAGCAAAATAATCATGAGTAAAATTGCTTTAGTTCGGCGATGCAATGCAGATTCGGTACTCAAACCTAGAACAAAACAGTGGAGAAAATACTACTTTGTTATTAAATCGTCGTAAATTTCATTGCTCCATACTTTATGCACTAGTTAACTGCAACACAGTGGAAGACGAATGGGTAGATATGAGAGATGAAATAGTGAACGCAACAGAGGATGAAACAGATAAAAAGACGAGGCCCAGCAGAAATCCTTGGATAACGCAGGAGATACTGAACTTAACTGATGAAAGGAGAAAATATATCTCCAATTGATGCAGGCCAAAGAGGATACCAACATCAAAAATATGCTATTGACAATACGTACAAAATGGGTAAGCAGGAATAGCTAGATACAGATGTAAAGATTTAGAAGCATATTTTACGAGGGGAAAAAGAAAGAAGCCTTTGGAGAAAAGAGAAGCATGTGTATAGATATCAAGAGCTCAGATGGAAAACCTGTCCTAAGCAAAGAAGGAGAAGTTGAAGGTTACAAGGAGTATACAGAGGGATTATACGAGGGAGATGACCTTGAACGCAATTTTATGGAAAGGGAAGTGGATGTAGTTGAAGATGAGATGAGAGATATGATGCTGCGAAAAGAATTTGACTGAACACTGAAAGATCTAAGTCCAAACAAGACACCAGAGAGTAGACGACATTCCATGAGAGCTACTAATAGACTTGCGAGAGCGAGCCATGACAAAACTTTTCCATCTGGCGTGCAACATGTATGAAACTGGCGAAATCTCCCCAGACTTCAAAGAGAATATAATCATTCGAATTCCAAGGGAAGCAGGTACTGACAGGTTTGAAAATTACCGAATTATCAGTTTAGTAAGCCATATTTGCAAAATGCTAACACGAATCCTTTACAGACGAATGGAAATACTGGTAGAAGAAGACCTCGGGGAAGTTTGGTTTGGATTCCAGAGAAATGTAGGGATACGCGAGGCAATATTGATTCTACAAAATATCTTAGAAGATAGGTTAGGAAAGGCAAAGCTACGTTTACGGCATTTGTAGACTTAGAGGAAGTTTTTGACAGTGTTGACTGGAATGCCCTCTTTGGAATTCTGAGGGTAGCAGGAGTAAAATAGAGGGAGCGAAAGGATACTTACAATTAACAACTTGTATAGAGACCAGACGGCAATTATGAGTCGGAAGCATTAAACTGAATTAGTGGTTGTGACGGAAGTGAGACGGGGTAGCAGCCTGTCCCCGAAGTTATTCAGTCTGTATAGTGAGCAAGCAAGAAAGGAAGCCAAAGAAAAATCAGGAGTAGGAATTGAAGTTCAGTTAGAATAAATAAAATCCTTGAGGTGTGGCGACGACATTGCAATTCTGTCAGAGACAGCAAATGACTTGGAAGAGCACCTGAACGGAGTGGTCAGTGTATTGACAGGAGTATACAAGATGGACATCAACAAAAGCAAAACGAAGACAACGGTAGGAATTAAATCAGGTGATACTGAGGGAATTAGATAAGGAAACGAGAAACTTAAAGTGGTAGATGAATGTTGTTATATGGGCAGGAAAATAAATGATGATGGCCTAAGTAAATACGATATAAAACAGTTCACTGGCATTGGCAACAAAAGCGTTTCTGATTAAAAGAAATTTGTTAAGATCGATTATAAGTTTCAGTGTTGGGAAGTCTTTCCTGGAAGTATTTTGTGAAATGTAGCCATGAATGGTACTGAAACATGTACGATAAACAGCTTAGAGAAGAAGTGAGTAGAAACTTTTGAAATGTGTTGTTACAGAAGAACGCTGAAGATTACATGGGTAGATCACGTAACTACTGAGAAGGTACTGAATAGGCGAGAAACTAAATTTGTGGCACAACCTGACTAGAAGATGGGACTGATTGACAGGACCCATTTTGAGACATCAATACATCACCAATTTAGTATTGGAGGGAAGTCTTGGCGGTAAAAATTGTAGAGGAAGACCGAGATGTGACTACAGCAAGGAGATTCGGAAGAAAGTAGCTTGCAGTAGTTATTCGGAAATGAAGAGGCTTGCACAGGATAGAGTAGCATGGAGAGCTGCGTAAAACAGTCTTCGGTCTGAAGACCACAACAACAGTTGCAGTTATAAGATCTCAAATGGTATGCCAGCCAAAACCCTTGCCGCAGTGGTAACACAGGTTCGGTGTTTGCCAAACGCTGTTGGCAAGCGGGATGCACCCAGCCCTCATAAGGTCAGTTGAGGTGCCACTTGAAGAACAAGTAGCGGCTTCGGCTACGAAAACTGACAACAACCTGGTGTGCTGACCACTTACCCCTCCATGTAGTGACTGCTAACGTCAGAGGATGACAAGGCAGTGGGCCGGTACCGTTCAGCCTTCCAAGACCTGTTCTGACGGAGAAAGGGAACGGGACGGTTCAAATGGCTCTGAGCACTATGGGACTTAACATCTGAGGTCATCATTCCCCTAGAACTTAGAACTACTTAAACCTGACTAACCTAAGGACAGCACACACATCCATGCCCGAGGCAGGATTCGAACCTGCGACCGTAGCAGTCGCGCGGTTCCCGACTGAAGCGCCTAGAACCGATCGGGGGAACGGGACGTTAACATAACATAATCAGTATAAAATGTCCTCTTTTACACCATATACGGACAATACTAGACTGGCGGGAACAGAGAGATGGTACCAACTGCAGTCGTAAATTTTATGAGAATTTAGGAATCTAGAGTTAGCAGGGGTCAGTAGACATAGCATCGCACAGTTAATCGCAAGCTCCGCTTTCTGAATGCAATATTGCAAGTCGCTACGCTCCATGAAGCTGTATAATATTTTCTCCGTTGTGTGGGACTAATGTTCGAAAACAGTAACAGAGAGTGAAATACAATCCTTCCAGCAAGAAATACAACTCTCGCTAGATTGAGAACATCTTACCCGAAGAGTAATGCTGTACAATTTTACCAGTGTCTTTACGCCGTGCAACTTGTGCCATTTTTGAAAAAATTACTATTTAAATAGTCTCCTACGTGTTCTTAGTACCTATGAGGATAAGTCAGATGAATTTTAGAAACACTTTAATATCGGGATAAGATGGAATATCAAAGATCCAGTCGCTCTGTATTGGTGTGACGAATGAACCATCCATTCTTCATACGGTTCGTAAAGAGCGATCGTGGAAGAGCTTATACACTACAACAGATATAACATTTAGGTGCGCAACCACAAGCTATTTTTTGACGAGTGAAAGTGTCGCACATAACTGCTTTCAATTATAAACATTAGGGGGCAAGTCTTGAAGGAATCATAACGTATTGTAATGTTTTAAACATGATTACTGTAATTCGGTATATGAAATCCAAATGACACGGATTATCCTAGATTGAATAATGTCAGTGATTCCTGGTCAGATTACGCCGTTAAAAAATTAAATAATAATGCACTTCTTATTGAAAGCTTATCTCACAAAATACATCGCACATTAGTGCCATTTGAAAGCACTTTTTGTTTTCGGCACTTTATGAGGGAGACGGGCTCTATGTTAGAGAGAACTTAGTATATTCAGTTACTAAATATATGACCCTAGAACAAATTAGATGGCTCTAGCGGTTTCTGAAACAACTCATGTCTATCTGCAATACAGGTCATTAGTGAGGAACAAATGTTGTACGTTTTCTTTTCTTCCAGACATTCCTTATTCATCTTGACAGCATTTTTTAATTTAATTTTTTGTATTTTATTTTCAGTCATCCTCAGGAAGATGTTATACATTCAGGCTCTACAGCCAGTGCAATTTAAATGCCCCTTCAATAATCCTAGCGAAAATCATAGCTACTTTGTAAGATATCACCTACAAGATTCTGTACCCAGTGAAGAGCTTTTGCTCCGGCAATATCAGTAGAAAGAATTTTAGCTGCTTTTAGATTTTATCAGATTGTAGAAATATACTACGTGTGTAAAACTATCATGTTTGATCCTAATTATTTGACCCCATTTGGAAGAGGCTACGCCCGCATCTCGTGGTCGTGCGGTAGTGTTCTCGCTTCCCACGCCCGGGTTCCCGGGTTCGATTCCCGGCGGGGTCAGGGATTTTCTCTGCCTCGTGATGGCTGGGTGTTGTGTGATGTCCTTAGGTTAGTTAGGTTTAAGTAGTTCTACTAGGGGACTGATGACCATAGAAGTTAAGTCCCATAGTGCTCAGAGCCATTTTTTGAAGAGGCTACGCAGCCACGCCCTTCATTAATTAAGCATGTATTTTAGATTTCTGTTGGATACAGATACTCGCCCTAAAGTGAGTTTAAAAGGATGACTGCTTAGCAAGAAGCACTCCTAATTTTGGATAAAGTCAAGAGGGAACTTCTGTCTTCAGTAATTACTGCAATACTCGCAAAGACCAGACCAATGCGTCTTTTTTAATTCGTAAAATTTGCACTTGAGATTGTGTTTCAGTTCAGTAATTAGCAAGTAATACAGCCCTGCCATTTGGAAAGAGATTTCTGCAATTCGTTCCGCTAGCTCTGCCAGCCCCTCTGCTGAGATGAGTGAGATCCTCCAGGGTACACTTTCTGTAGACAGCACCTCCAGCCGCTTGAAACTCACAAGGAAATGATCCAGTCCGGCATATTGAAACCTACCCTGAAATTTTTCACACAGGAAGGATACACCTAAATAAATACACAATCAAAATGTTAGTTACCAATGAGCCCTACAAGTATTTAAAAGAAATTAAAATTACTCAATTTTCCCTCACAAGAACCGCTTGTAACAACGGTTTGTACATCCCTTCCTGCCTACCACGCAATCAGGCGTACAAGCAGTTGACAGCTGTGACAAGAGGACGTAGGACCGCGTAGAGCGAAGTCCAAGGTGCACACACGCCCATTTTAAGTATTTAACCATGCTAAAAACTTGCTTATTCTTAATTTTTAGAATAATTTGCAGTTGATATTGTCAGACAAACTGTTGCAGATGTAATTAATAAACAAGTGACTCGCAGAGGAAACAAATACAAGGTAGTGTATTACGTCAAAGTACGGACGAATTCTGTAAATTGGGACTTAGATCTGTTGACATGAAATATGTTATACAGTTTCTTGCAGCACAGTTCTTATAATAATTTTTTGATAATATTTATATTTTACTAACAATGAAGCAGTTCCTAGTTTATTCCCTGCAGTCATCACAAAAATGAGAACCGTGTATTTCCTTGCACGTGGTATGCACTCCGTCTTCAGGCCACAAGTGGCCCTTCGGGACCATCCGATCGCCGTTTCATTCTTAAGTGAGTATGCGGATAGGAGGGGCGTGTGGTTAGCATACCGCTCTCCCGGTCGTTATGATGGTTTTCTTTGACTGGAGCCGCTACTATTCGGTGGAGTAGCTCCTGAATTGGCATCACGAGGCTGAGTGCACCCCGAATGGCACATGGTATGGCCGATAAAAAAATTAATGCATTCAGGGACTTTGTAGTAATTGCTAATTTTGTTTATATAGTGCTGGGATGGAGTAAGAAATGGGCGTGTCCTTGTTTCTACGTACTGTGCTATGTATCAGGCATACTCAGTCATGAATCTTCCTGGCAGATTAAAACTGTGTGTCGGACCGAGACTCGAACTCAGGACCTATGCCTTTCGCGGGCAAGTGCTCTGCCAACTGAGCTACCCAAGCACGACTCACGCCCCTTCCTCACAGCTTTACTTCAGCCAGTACTTCGTCTCCTATCTTCCAAACTTTACAGAAGCTCTCCTGTGAACCTTGCAGAACTAGCACTCCTGAAAGAAAGGATATTGCGGAAACATGGCTTTGGCACAGCCTGGGGGATGTTTCCGCAATATCCCTTCTTTCAGGAGTGCTAGTTCTGCAAGGTTCGCAGGAGAGCTTCAGTAAAGTTTAGAAGGTAGGAGACGACGTACTGGCTGAAGTAAAGCTGTGAGGAAGGGGCGTGAGTCGTGCTTGGGTAGCTCAGTTGGTAGAGCACTTGCCCGCCAAAGGCAAAGGTCCCGGGTTCGAGTCTCGGTCCGACCCACAGTTTTAATCTGCCAGGAAGTTTCGTATCAGCGCACACTCCGCAGCAGAGTGAAAATCTCATTCTGGAATATATTTGGAAGACGTGATGATGCAAAATGATAATGCAGACACAACTTACTGCCATTCCTATCTCAGTAAATATAATTTTTTTATCTTTTCAATGTAGGTAATAGAAATTCCCAATATAAATATGTATATGGACAGATAATATGTTTATTCATGTATTTAAGACAGCATTTTGTGTGGAATTTGAGCGAACATTCTCGTCATATTAATAAAAAAGTTCTTCATCAATATTAAAATAATAATACGCAATTATTGTCAGTGACATAATTTAGTTTTCTGTGAAATTATTTCTCACACAATACTCATCGAAAAAGATAATGCAAATCTTAATTTTTTGTTATCTACGATTCATCTATAACAATCCTTCTTCTGGTTCGAACTGTTGTAATGATCGGACACGATTGATGTCTTGTAGCACTGAGGTTGGTGAAAAACTGTATTATGTTGCTAAGTAATATTTGAAGAATAGAGTTTCTGTGTCATTGAAATCAATGCGTGTGTTTGAATTTTTATTTTAATATGATTCTCGTTCTCTGTAAATGTTAAGTTTTCTGTTCAGCTAGAGTGGAGCGCAGCCATTAGCGCTTTTGATCTACAGTGCAGGTTATTGGTAAAATGCTGAATAATAAGTCATTAACGTGGAAAAATAATTTTAAATGTTAATGCGTATAGTTAAGTTACAGAAAATGTTTAATAAATGTTATCTGTTGAGAGTAAAACAACGCCTGAACCAGATTCGATAAGTGATTGTCTTATGTTAGCCGACATCCTAGTGAAATATTGCAGCGGCACTTTTAAATCAAACTACCAAGGGCACATCTATCTTGATGGTCAATTTTTACGATATTAATTGTGTATTGGTGGCCAAGAACCCACTCTGAAATAAATTCGACTTAGATTATGATAATCTTGAAATATGGTGCAAATAGCATCTTACGTGATGAAATTGTTCTCAGTTATTGTATGAACCCTGATTATTTCGTAAGAACTTTTAGAAAATATTTTTGACAGGAAATAATACATTAGTGTTGTGCGATTGCGGTATTGTGTGGCAAAATAGTTCATTTTGTTCAAGGAAAAGTGTTGCCTCCTTGAATAATAGTTGACTAAATTGTGTGAGATCAATCTTCTGAAAACATTTAGTGCCATTTACACCGCTTGACAGACAAAATTGGTTCACGTTCCCAGGTGGAGATTCCTTTTGCAAGAATAACTGTCTTTAGCCGGGAGAGGCAGAAATTAAATGAAACCTCATGTACGCTAATAATAAGTAATTGGTTTTGTTGTAGTTCTGTCTACGATTTGTAAAATACCGCAGTCCTAACAGCACGCCACAGTATCAGGCATACTCAATCAAATTCGGAAGACGTGTTGATGCAAAATGATAATGCACAAATGACTGAAGTTAACAATACCATATGTCAAGAGCTATCAGCAGTTTTACTGTCTGACAATTTTCTGAAAAAATACTTTAGACTGTCGAAAAATTTGTTTATTGAGAGTCTGAATAATAGTAATAGTTCTGAGTGGAATGTGAGTCGTACTAGAGTGGTACTCTTAGAGGTGTCGTTATGTGCAGGCCTAGTCCAGTAAAAGCAATGACTTATTGTCTGCAGATGGCAAGAAGACGTGCCGGGTGTAGTGTTGAAAACTATTTTCTCCCTTTTTTGCACATTTTGGTACGTCGATTATAAAATTTTTTAACTAAACAGCCCTTCTCTTTAAAATTTTATTCGTATTTTGCCTTGAGGTTAGTGGAGAAAACATATAAAGCTGCGTAAACCGTAAGCCACTAATACTTATCACTGGCACTGTTGTATACGAATGTGTCATAGCATCCATGGACTGCAGAACTGACTTGTTTTTCACTCGAAATTTCGAAAGTAGCTTCGGTTTCCACATAGTTTTTGGACGACACCTAGCCGATTGGCTTTATACACAGCATTTTAGGTGATAACAACAACCTGCGAATTTCTTGTTGTACTGCCTACTACTGACAACTGCTTCTCTACACCTTTTCATGAAGCAAACTTCGTCATTTTGCGACTTCATTTTCGTATAATTTTCCGAGTCTGGATAACCAGGTCGAAGAAGCCTGGAAATCAATAATGTTTACCGCTCTTGCAATTCGGAAGACATAGTCTCATAGATTTCCCTTTGTAACGGTGGAATAACTCTCACAGGCAGTTCTAAATCTTTCAAATAGCTTTTCTTTCACACTTTCGCTAGCTTTATTATTGTGCATCTTTCGTACTCCACGTGCATCTTCCTTTCAGTTATACAACTCAGTTTCAGATTTTACGAAACGAAATCGACTTTGCAGACAGCTTAACATTAAATGTTTTCTTCCTACTTCGTGTAACTAAAAAAATTATGTCCTCTTTATGTCTGAAAACTATTATGGTACATGGTTTCTCTGGCCTAGGAAGGGACTGTATTGTTACTCTGCACTTTAATTAGTACAGCAATAGTCATTAGAACCACAAATTCACGGAATCGTCAGAATTACTTCCTCTTTCTCTTAATGTTTCCACAATTTCTAACGAAATGTCGACATCATTGGAATGAAAAGGAAATTAAGTAATAAATAACACATCACCAGGTATTCATGAGAAGTAGGTCTTCTCGATTTCATAAACGTTCTTCTTATTTTATCGTTGCTAGGGGTTAGAAACAATAATTAATTACTAAATTACGAAGAAACTTGAGAACCTGCACAAAAACAGATTCTCGTCAGTGAAACTGTAGGTGAGAACTGAAATTCGCGTTACAAATAGCGGTGGCGTTGTGCTGTGTTATCTGTTTAGCGGCGTGCCGTCAGTCAAAGCTTTGTGCCTGCCGTGTCGCTCTAGTGCTATCTGTTACAGGTATGGTAGGCGTGTACATAAATCCAGCCACCTAGCGAGCTACGAGTCTGGAAATTTTCCGCATTTTTTAAACAAATATTTGCATTGTGTCCTGGTAGCTAAAATTTTGACGTTGTGTTTCTTTCAGTGTTTACTTCCGTATAAAAAATTTCAGGGCAAGTTTCGACATGTCGGACTGAGCCGTTTCCTCGTTAGGCTCCCTGTGATCTGTACAGATATCGCCTTGATATTTTCCTCAGTTTTATTACCCACCGAACAACGTATTTCGTGTCTTAACACTCGAACAGTGAGTGCGGGTCCATCTCCACCAGTTTCTGAGCGACTAATGCGAAAGCAACGCAGCGAATATTTGGAATCGGGTACCTTGAAAAAGGCCAAAGCTCGCACGGGCACCTATAGAAGCATGTTTAGAATGGCTCAAGCAACACAGAAATAGGGCAGCAGCTTAGAGCGTGTAGTGTGATATGACGAGTGGCGATGTTTCCTCTTTTCAGATGCTGCAAGGTGTCGAGTGAATCGTAGTCCCAACGAGGCGATAAGCTGCCGTGATTGAAGGCGGAGGTATTCTGTGATTTTCTTCTGGGGGAATGAGAGAGGGGAGCAGGAGGAGGGGGTCATTTCTACAGTGTTTGCGTCAATTCATTCAAGAACCAGGTCACATTCTCACATCCCTAAGTGCAGGGGTTTCTTCTGCACGCTTGTGGACACTTCCAACAAGACAACACCACTTTTGACATACGGCACACATATGTTCCTCGTTTAAAAACTTTGGGTCATCCTATTTCTCGATTAGCCCGCTAATCTACGCGATTTTAACCCCATAGAGCAGTCTAGGACGCTTTGGAGCAGCGGGTTAGATGTAGTGATCAACATCCTCGCGATTTGGTAACTCTACGAGATCTATTCACAAATCAATGTCTTCTGATTGGAGTGGTATACCCGAAGAAGCCTGCGGACTTTTGGTTGTGAAGTAAACTTGTTGAAATATATACATAACTAAACTTGTTATGAAATCTAGGGGTGGAATTACACTTTTTCCACCGTCCATGTTTCACTACCATATAATGCTGTACTCCAAACGCCCGTTTTCAGAATTTTCTTCCTCAAATTAAAGCCTATGTTTGCTACTAGTAGATTTCTCTTGGCTTGGAATGCCCTTTTTGCCATAGCTAGTATGATTTTTACGTCCTCCTTGCTCCGTCCGTCATTGCCCAGGTAGCAGAGTTCCTTAACTTCATCTACTTCACAGTAATTTCTGTTACTTCTCACTACTTTCGTGTTTCGCTAATTTACTCTCACTCGACATTAGATTGTTCATTTCATTCAGCCGATCATGCATTTCTTCTTCACTTTCACTCAGGATAGCAATTTCATCAGCGAATCGTATCACTGACACACTTTCACCTTGAATTTTAATTCCACTTCTGAACCTTTCTTTTATTTCCTTCATTGTTTCTTCGATGTACAGACTGAACAGTATGGCGGAAGACCCTTTTTAATCCGAGCACTTAGTTCTTGGTATTCCACTCTTATTATTCCCTCTTGGCTCTTGTACATACTGTATACTAGCTGTCTCTCTCCCTATAGCCTACCCCTATTTTTCTCAGAATTTCCCACATCTTGCACCACTTTACATTGTCGAACACATTTTCCAAGTCGAAAAATCCTATGAACGTGTCATGATTTTTCTTTAGACTTGCTTCCATTATTAGCCGCACGTCATAATTGCCGCTCTGGTGCCTTTACCTTTTCTACAGCCAAACTGATCTTCAACCAGCACGAACCTTTCTTTTATTTCCTTCATTGTTTCTTCGATGTACAGACTGAACAGTATGGCGGAAGACCCTTTTTAATCCGAGCACTTAGTTCTTGGTATTCCACTCTTATTATTCCCTCTTGGCTCTTGTACATACTGTATACTAGCTGTCTCTCTCCCTATAGCCTACCCCTATTTTTCTCAGAATTTCCCACATCTTGCACCACTTTACATTGTCGAACACATTTTCCAAGTCGAAAAATCCTATGAACGTGTCATGATTTTTCTTTAGACTTGCTTCCATTATTAGCCGCACGTCATAATTGCCGCTCTGGTGCCTTTACCTTTTCTACAGCCAAACTGATCTTCAACCAGCACATCCTCAATTTTCTTTTCCATTCTTCTGCGTGTTATTCTTGCCAGCAACTTGGATCCATGAACTTAAGTCCTCCAAAGCTCTCTTAAATTCTGATTCTAATACTGGATATCCTATGTCTTCTAAATCGACTCCTGCTGCTTCTTCTATCTCATTAGACAAATCATCCCCCTCATAGAGGCTTTCAGTATACTCTTTCCACCTATCCGCTCTCTCCTCCGCATTCAACAGTGGGATTACCGTTGCACTCTTACTATCACCACTGTTTCTTTTAATGTCATCATCGTTTTGACTTTCCTGAATGCTGAGACTGTCCTTCCGACAATCATTTCTTTTTCTATTTCTTCACATTTTTCATGCAGCCATTTCGTCTTAGCTTCCCTGCGATATCTATTTGTTTCATCCCTCAGTGACTTGTATTTCTGTATTCCTGTACTTTTCTTAACATTTTTGTACTTCCTCCTTTCATCGATCAACAGAACTATTTCTTCTGTTAGCCTTGGTTTCTTCGCAGTTACCTTCTTTGTATCTACGTCTTCCTTTACGACTTTTGTGACGTCCTTTTGTAGAGATGCCCATTCCTTTTCAGATGTGTTGCCTACTGAGATATTTCTTATTTCTGTATCTATCGCCTTAGAGAACATCAAACTGCGCGGCCCCTCCCGCCGGAGGTTCGAGTCCTCCCTCGGGCATGGGTGAGTGTGTTGTTGTTAGCATAAGTTAGTTTACGTAGTGTTTAAGTCTAGGGACCAATGACCTAAGCAGTTTGGTCCCTTCGGAATTCATACACATTTGAAAATTTTAGAGAAGTTCCAGCGTATCTCGTCATTCGTTAATACTTCCATATCCCACCTCGAAGCGCATTGATTCTTCCTGACTACTGTCTTAAACTTCAGCCTACTTTTCGTCACTGCTATATTGTGATCTGAGTCTATATCCGCTCCTCGGCACGCCTTACAATCCAGTATCTGATTTCGAAATCTCTGTCTGATCATGTAATCTAACTGAAACCTCCCCATATCAACCGGTCTTTTCCAAGTGTACCTCCTCAACTTGTGATTCATGAACAGAGTATTCGCTATTACTAGCTGAAATTTGTTAAAGAACTCAGTTAGTCTTTCTCCTCTCTCATTCTTTGTCCCAAGCCAATTTTCCCCTGTAACCTTTTATTCTCCTACAGCTGCATTACAACCTCCATGACTATTAAATTTTCATCGCCCTTTACGTACTGTATTACTCTTTGAATATCATCATATACTTTCTCTATCTCTTCATCTTCAGCTTGCGACGTCGGCATGTATGTCTGAATTATTGTTGTGGTGTAGCTTTGCTGTCGATTATGATGAGAACAACCCTATCACTGAATTGTTCACAGTTACACACTCTCTGCCCTACCTTCCTATTCATAACGAATCCTACTCCCGTTATACCATTTTCTGCTGCTGTTGATATAACGCTATACTCATCTGACCAGAAATTGTTGTCTTCTTTCCGTTTCACTACACTGACCCCTTTTATATCTGTATTGAGCCTTTGCATTTCCCTTTCCACGTTTTGTAGTTTCCTTACCACGTTGAAGCCTCTGAAAATTCCACTCCCTGATCTCCGAACGTTATCCTTTCGTTGGTTACTCACTCTTTTTCTCGTGGGAACCTCCCCTTTGGCTGTCCCCTCCTGGAGGTGCGAATGGGGGACTATACCGGAATCTTTTGCCAATGGAGAGCTCATCATGACACTTTTTCAATTACAGGCAGCATGTCCTATGGATACATGTTATTTGTCTTTAATTCAGCTCTTTCCTTCTGCATCCTCAAGCCGTTGATCATTGCTGATTCTTCTGCTTTTAGATACAGCTTCCCACGCCTAGGACAAAAGAGTGCCTGGAACCTCTGTCCGCTCCCCTGCCCTCTTTGACAAGGTCGTTGGCAGAATGAGGGCGACTTCTTATGGCGGAAGTCTTCGGCCGCCAATGCTGATTATCGATCAAAATTTAATCAGTGGCGGGATTCAACCACGCAACCGAGGACGTTTTGATAGTTAATAACAGACACTGCTCCTAGACGACGGGTGCCAAAAAAAAAAAAAATGGCTCTGAGCACTATGCGACTTAACTTCTGAGGTCATCAGCCGCCTAGAACTTAGAACTAATTAAACCTAACTAACCTAAGGACATCACACACATCCATGCCCGAGGCAGGATTCGAACCTGCGACCGTAGCGGTCACGCGGTTCCAGACTGAAGCGCCTTTAACCGCACGGCCACACCGGCCGGCCGCCAAAAAACATATGTAAGGTAGAGGATGATATAGCGTGTGGTCAGTGTTGGATGACCTGTCAATGACCCAAATATGATGTGCCAAACGTCGTTACCATCTGCTTAATAGCATGTTGGTCCGCGTTCACAAACCAATATACCGATTCTGCAAGTACTTACAAGGGAACCTCCCCATCGCACCCCCCTCAGATTTAATTATAAGTTGGTAGAGTGGATAGGCCTTGAAAAACTGAACACAGATCAATCGAGAAAAAAGGAAGAAGTTGTGTGGAACTATGAAAAAAATCAGTAAAATATACGAAATTAGTAGTTCACGTGCAACATATGCAGCTTCAAGGGTGATGTGCAAACAGGAGCGCCGTGGTCCTGTGGTTAGCGTGAGCAACTGCGGAGCTAGAGGTCCTTGGATCAAGTCCTCCCCCGAGCGAAAAATTTACTTTCTTTATTTTTCGCAAAGTTATGATCTGTCAGTTCGTTCATTGACGTCTCTGTTCACTGTAATAAGTTTAGTGTCTGTGTTTTGCGACCGCACCGCAAAACCGTGCGATTAGTAGACGAAAGGACGTGCCTCTCCAATGGGAACCGAAAACATTTCATCGCAAGGTCATAGGTCAACCGATTCCTCCACAGGAAAACACGTCTGATATATTCTATACGATACTGTTGACGGCATGTGCGTCACATGACAGTAATATGTTGTCGACCCACCTAACTTGTACACTTGGCGAATGGGTAAAAAGATTCTTCTGCCTTGCCCGATTTAGTTTTTCTTGTGGATGTCATTATCACTCCCAAAAAAGTGATCGCATCGGACGGACAGACGGACAGATAATTGTCTGAATACAAAAAATTAAAATTTTCGGTCGAGGGAAGACTTGAACCAAGGACCTCTGACTCCACAGCTTCTCACGCTAACCACAGGACCACGGCGCTCCTCACTGCACAGTACCCATAAACTTTCATATATTGCACGTGAACTACTCAGTTCGTATATTTTGTTAATTTTTTTCATAGTTCCACACAACTTCTTCCTGTTTTCTCGATTGATCTGTGTTCAGTTTTTCAAGGCCTATCCACTCTACCAACTTATAATTAAATCTGAGGGGGGTGCGATGGGGAGGTTCCCTTGTTCGTAGTTTTCTGGAGGAATGTGACAACAGATGTCTATGCACTAGACCACAATTCACGTGAATTGCAAGCCTGTAGCCTGTCGGAGTGCAGTTGGCATCTTACAGCGTCCCTGAGATGTTCTATTGGATTCAGCTGAGGCGAATTTCATGGCCAAAAGTCAACGCGAATTCACTATGAAGCTTCTCGAAGCACTTCAGCACAGTTCTTTCCATGTTGCATGAATAGTTACCCTGCTGGAAGACGCCATCGTCATCGGAGATAACATCAAGAGTGAATGAATGCAGATGATCCGCAATGATGGTGACGCAGCCCACAGCTGCCTTGGTGCCTTCAATTACTATCATAGATCATATAGAAGCCAAGGTGAATGTCCCTCATAGCGTGATGCTGCTACAATCAGTCCGTCTTCGTGGCGTGGTACATGTTTTATCAGGACGACGGGTATTTGGAAAAGACCATAGACTTGGTGTAGCAAGAAACTTGATTCATCCGACCAGACTACACATTTCCGTTGATCCACGGTCCAGTGCCTACGATCCCGTGCCGACTTCAATCGTAATTCACGATGTCGTTGAGTCTGTATGTCAACACGTATAGGTCATACGCTGCTGGGCCTTTTGTTTGAAAATGTGCGCTGGATAGCTAACTCTCCAACACAACAATGCACCAGCATTGTGTATGTCGTCAGACCTGCAATAGATTTGCACATACCGTGCTTTACACAGCTGGCGAACCTCCGAATTTCACATTCTGTGATAGGGTGCCGACATCCAAAGTCCCATCCGTGGGTCATAACAAACTGCCCGTTGCCAACGTCGCTTGTGGATTGCATTTCCCTATTTGTGGCACAGATGTTTGCCATTACTTCCCATTCGTATATGCCGTGCTTATGTACCTTCCTCTCACAGTCACGTGGCCACAACGCCAACACCTGGCGTTCAGCGACATGTATTAGCTACAACCCTTCCGCACCCTATTGTCCCTTAAAGTTGTCTTGGCATCGTCATCTACCATTATGATGAGCGTGTTGTAGAAGTTCGTTCATGCCGTTTAGTTCCTGTACCGATGTTACCGGGTAAAATGTTACTGAGCCACGTTGCGGTTCGCGTAGGTGTTGTTTCTAGGTTTCCGTCCTCCGTTGTAGGCCAGACCGTATCGTTTAGTTGGCATCGTTGTGGTTGTTTGTCTTCTTCTCGTGTTGACTGGCGCCACTTGGTTTCGCAAGCGTTGCCTGTCCGTTAGTGGCAGCAGCGGCGGTTATCGATATGTAGTAATTGTTGCCCTATCTTTGGAGCGACGCCGTGGTTCTTCGGGTGGTGTGTGTGTGTGTGTGCAGTAGCCTGGAGTAGCCAGGTCTGCTCAGCGCAAGAACACCCCGGGACCACTGGTGGCGCGCATGGATTGCCGTATCGAAGGCCTGTGGCCACGAGGTTGCACGACCTCGTCGTGAACCGGATCCTGCAAGCTTTAAGTTGAGTGCATTTGGATTCAAGTAGAGAACCCTCCACCACCGTGAGGTCTTGCGATTCTCCAGTAACTGGGGTTCCTTTGCCGCTCGTAGTGTTGCCGTGGCAAAGATCATGGTGTGGAGTGCTTGGGGAAGGCGGATCTGATTAGCTTTCCTGGACTTCTCATTACTATTTATTGCGTTCAGTTTGTTACTATTTGCTAAGTTCAGCCAGCGATATTTTTCCTGCCTCGTGGCAGCTAACGCCCCAGTTACCTGCCCTGGGGGTTAGTGCACGTAATGGCAGTGTACGTTTCCTCGCCTTGCCGCTGCTGCCTGGTGAGGCGTGCAGTTTTGACAGCTTCCTTGACTGAAGGTTGGTTGGCGGTGCTTCTACTCTGGTGGTATTGAGTCCTTTCTCGTCCGGGAGTCTAAGCAGGTTTAAATGATTGTGCTACCACGTTTACCATCATTTTGTCTCACCCGTTTGGTGATCAGTTGCTTGTCCTTTTAAATTAACCTTTTCTGTGGTATTTGCTCTTTTACTGTGTGTTTTTTAATTTTTTATATAATTGTAATTTTTGTCGTTACCGCAGGTTTAAATGGTTGTGTTACCAAGTTCACCATCATTTTGTCTCACCTGTTTGGTGATCAATTGCCGGTCTTTTTAAATTAACCTTTGCATTGCTGTTTTACAGTATGTTTGTTAAATTTTTTATAATTGCCGTTCTTGGCGGTAAAGGACTTTAGCCGTGACTGTGGTTACTTGCCTTAAAATTTTGATTGGGATCACATTAGCCTGTTTTTAAAACTTTATTGCTGTATCTGTATTTTATGCTCATTTGGTAAATTGTTGTTGTTGTCGTCTTCAGTCCTGAGACTGGTTTGATGCTGCTCTCCATGCTACTCTATCCTGTGCAAGCTTCTTCATCTCCCAGTACCTACTGCAACCTACATCCTTCTGAATCTGCTTAGTGTATTCATCTCTTGGTCTCCCCCTACGATTTTTACCCTCCACGCTGCCCTCCAATACTAAATTGGTGATCCCTTGATGCCTCAGAACATGTCCTACCAACCGATCCCTTCTTCTGGTCAAGTTGTGCCACAAACTCCTCTTCTCCCCAATCCTATTCAATACCTCCTCATTAGTTACGTGATCTACCCACCTTATCTTCAGCATTCTTCTGTAGCACCACATTTCGAAAGCTTCTATTCTCTTCTTGTCCAAACTATTTACCGTCCATGTTTCACTTCCATACATGGCTACACTCCATACAAATACTTTCAGAAATGACTTCCTGACACTTAAATCTATACTAGACGTTAACAAATTTCTCTTCTTCAGAAACGCTTTCCTTGCCATTGCCAGTCTACATTTTATATCCTCTCTACTTCGACCATCATCAGTTATTTTGCTCCCCAAATAGCAAAACTCCTTTACTACTTTAAGTGTCTCATTTCCTAATGTAATACCCTCAACATCACCCGAGTTAATTCGACTACATTCCATTATCCTCGTTTTGCTTTTGTTGATGTTCATCTTATATCCTCCCTTCAAGACACCATCCATTCCGTTCAACTGCTCTTCCACGTCCTTTGCTGTCTCTGACAGAATTAAAATGTCATCGGCGAACCTCAAAGTTTTTATTTCTTCTCCATGGATTTTAATACCTACTCCGAATTTTTCTATTGTTTCCTTTACTGCTTGCTCAATATACAGATTGAATAACATCGGGGAGAGGCTACAACCCTGTCTTACTCCCTTCCCAACCACTGCTTTCCTTTCACGCCCCTCGACTCTTATAACTGCCATCTGGTTTCTGTACAAATTGTAAATAGCCTTTCGCTCTCTGTATTTTACCCCTGCCACCTTTACAATTTGAAAGAGAGTATTCCAGTCAACATTGTCAAAAGCTTTCTCTAAGTCTACAAATGCTAGAAACGTAGGTTTGCCTTTCCTTAATCTTTCTTCTAAGATAAGTCGTAAGGTCAGTATTGCCTCACGTGTTCCAGTATTTCTACGGAATCCAAACTGATCTTCCCCGAGGTCGGCTTCTAGTTTTTCCATTCGTCTGTGAAGAATTCGTGTTAGTATTTTGCAGCTGTCGCTTATTAAACTGATAGTTCGGTAATTCTCACATCTGTCAACACCTGCTTTCTTTGGGATTGGAATTATTATATTCTTCTTGAAGTCTGAGGGTATTTCGCCTGTTTCATACATCTTGCTCACCAGATGGTAGAGTTTTGTCAGGAGTGGCTCTCCCAAGGCCGCCAGTAGTTCCAATGGAATGTTGTCTACTCCGGGGACCTTGTTTCGACTCAGGTCTTTCAGTGCTCTGTCAAACTCTTCACGCAGTATCGTATCTCCCATTTCATCTTCATCTACATCCTCTTCCATTTCCATAATATTGTCAAGTACATCGCCCTTGTATAGACCCTCTATATACTCCTTCCACCTATCTGCTTTCCCTTCTTTGCTTAGAACTGGGTTTCCATCTGAGCTCTTGATGTTCATACAAGTGGTTCTATTATTTCCAAAGGTCTCTTTAATTTTCCTGTAGGCAGTATCTATCTTACCCCTAGTAAGATAAGACTCTACAGCCTTACATTTGTCCTCTAGCAATCCCTGCTCAGCCATTTTGCACTTCCTGTCGATCTCATTTTTGAGACGTTTGTATTCCTTTTTGCCTGCTTCATTTACTGCATTTTTATATTTTCTCCTTTCATCAATTAACGCACTAAAAGCACTATTAATTACACAGTTATTTATTCTTTCATTAATAACGTGTGGTATTTTTTTTATTTATTGTTGAGTCTGGAGTTATTTTAAGAAAACAAATGTGTGTGACTGTAAAAGGCAACCAATAGTTACTGATTACGGCCCTGTCCACAATCCTAACCGAATTCTGCCTTCCTTGACTACCGGGTTTCAGCTACGAAAGGCGGGGTCAATAGTACCACCAGTGAGCTTTGTACCGGTTCGTGCGAGTGCGACAGAGACATTCCTATTCCGTCACTGTGTCGGATGCGAATACTTCGCGGCGTCCAGGCAAGGGGGCATGCGAAAAGGCGAAGAAGTGAACGTAACGAAGAGTGCTTCTGATCCATGGCTCTCTCTCTGTCCGTACTCTTAGCAGATACTGCTTTATCTCACATGTTGAGAAGGGGGAGTACTTCAGATGAATTGCAACAAGTGTTTGTGCCACATGCTAGATGAGGTGATTTCTTTGGTTGGAGTTCGCGTGGTTGGAGGCGGTGGCTACAGTGGTGCAGTGTTGCATTTAGCCGTAACTGTTCCCTGCGTGTCGTGGCTAGGCAGTCAGCAGAAGTTTACCACCAAAGCCAGCAGGAGTGACCGTGCGGTTCTAGGCGCTACAGCCTGGAACCGAGCGACTTCTACGGTCGCAGGTTCGAATCCTGCCTCTGGCATTGATGTGTGTGATGTCCTTAGGTTAGTTAGGTTTAATTAGTTCTAAGTTCTAGGCGACTGATGACCTCAGAAGTTAGTCCGCAGCTCGTTGTCGTGCGGTAGCGTTCTCGCTTCCCACGCCCGGTTTCCCGGGTTCGATTCCCGGCGGGGGCAGGGATTTTCTCTGCCCCGTAATGACTGAGTGTTGTGTGATGTCCTTAGGTTAGTTAGGTTTAAGTAGTTCTAAGTTCTAGGGGACTGATGACCATAGATGTTAACTCCCATAGTGCTCAGAGCCATTTGAACCATTTTGAATCTCAGAAGTTAAGTCGCATAGTGCTCAGAGCCATTTTTACCACCAAGGTGGTCTCAGGCGCTTGACCTCGAGTTATGGAGGCATGCACATTGGTGCCCGGTGTTCCATGCGGCGATTGGTGAAGTGCACTTATTTTTACCGAGGGAATCATACCAGTTTCACCAAGACGGTGAGATATTATTGAATCCGATGAGACTAAATTTTATTAAACGTGAACAAGTTGAGAACAAGTTGAGACCCTTTTCTTATAATGCTCCTGGCAGCGCTTCGTGGGAGCTAAAACTAAAATTAAGTGAATGTTGTTGTTACGTTGGAAAGGCAGGCCCCATAACGCCAGATAACACTATTTTGTTTTCGGAAAGGAGAAAGAAGGACAGATGTGAGTTAATAAGTCCTACCCAACACCCTTTACGTATCACAGTAATAGAAATTCTTCTACGGAATCGAAGGAGTTGTGAAGTAGAAACGTTCACTGTTTGTTTCAGATTTGACTTTGCTGTTTGTGAGACATTTTTTATCACAGGATAAGTAATTAAAAATTTTCGTTGCACCGTTGAGCAGCCTTTTTGTGCTATGGTCAGTTAATGTAATTTTTCCTTTTGGTATTATCATTGTGTTCATTATTCTTTTTTTGAGCTGTAGTATATTATTTACAAGAAAGTTCGTAACGAAGTAAATGTACTATGAAGAAGTAGTCAGAATGCCCAACTCCTTAAACAGATGGCTACAAGATAATCGTGGGTGAACACCACATATTATTCTTGCAGCACGTTTTTCCGAAACGAGGACCGTCTTTCTGAAAGATGAATTCCCCAGAACATTATTCCATATGACATTTCTTAATGAAAACTTGCAAAATACGCCAACTTATTGATTTTTCTCTCCCCAAGTTCTTCAATGATCCTAAGTGCAAATGCGGCTGAACTAAGTTATTTTAGGAATTCCAATATCCTCATTAATTTGAACACCCCAGAATTTTGAAGTTTCCATTCGGTTTATTATTTCCTCGCGATGTGTTACACTTATCATTGGGTGTAGTACCCCTAAATGTGCAGAACTGAACATGTTGTTTTCTAAAATTGGAGGAAAACCGGTCAATTACACTTTTAAGAACTTTATTTACCATTTCTTCCGTTTTGTATCCATGCTATGATTTATTACATTTCTAGTGACATTTGCAAAAATAACTAATTCTGCTTTTTGTATTTTAGACGGGATATAGGTTTACATATATGGGGAACAATAGTAGACCTAAGATTGGGCTTCAGGACATCCCAGTCAGAACTATGCACGAGATAAAATGGTCTGAATTACTAATTACAACTTTGTGCATTCTTTTGGTTAGAGATGACATTATTTATTGGTTGGCTATACCATCAATCATACTGTGATTCACACAGTCAAATGCCTTAGGTCGCGGTAACAAAACCAACCGGCGCCATTTTATTGTGTAATGCTTGTAAAATGTTGTGAACCTGTAAATGGCATTCTGAGTAGAGCTCTCCTTCTGATACTCAAACTGTGGTTTGCTGAGGATATTATTATTGCTAGGCTGAGTTGCTATTCTCTAAGAAAATTTAGAGTACGGTGTCAGCAGTGATACAAGTCAGTTCTTGTTAACATATCTCATATCACCTGTCTTAAAGAGGGGTTTGTCAACAGCATATTTCAGTCTCCCTGAAAAAAAATGATGTTGGTAAATGTTTTTAATGTATTTCAGAAAAGACAGATTATTATGTGCTTCGGTACTCTATTGGAAATTCTATCAAAAAAAGATGAGCATTTATTTTTGAAATAATGTATAATTTTCTTCATTCCAGAAGGAGGATTTGGATATATATTCAGATGACTGGATTTTATAAGAGTTACTGTTTCAACTTGCTGCTCTGATTTTTCTCTTGAACTGTTTGTCCCTATGCCTTCTACTATATTTAACAAATGACTATTATACACAGTTGCCGCCCGTGACTCATCGTTTATAGTCCTTAAACTCACTTCAATAGTGATCTTATCCTCTATCTCAATCATTACATTCCTTATAGTGTTAAGTCTGTTGCCAGAGTTACTGATTTGTGACATTATGTGCCTATTTTTTGATTTTTTAAAAACCTTTCATAGCAATTTTGAGTAGTTTCTGTAGTGTGCAAGTCTTGCAGGACCCCTACATGTTCTTGCCCTTCTCAAGATACTTTAATCTATTTAGATACTGAAATTATCTTTTTTTTTCATTTGTTAATTGTAAAAGTTATGAAAATGTAATTTAAAATCATTGTCTGAAATTTCTTCGATGTTAAATATTGATTTTGCTGTTGTTTAAGTTCATATTGAATACTGATTCCGAATTATCTGAAGTTCATTTTTAAGATTTAACTAATGTGTGTGGAGGTTATACGTGTGGGAAGCAGATAAAATTCGTGAAAGAATGTAATACTTGATGGGCTAGCGCTTTCCGCACCCTGCTCCATCCACTGCTATCATATCAACAGGAGCATTCTCGTGATACAATTCCATAATTCCGACAGCCCTCAGTAACTATGGATTTAGTTGTAGCAATAACTTGCTCAGTTTTTCAATTCAGTCGAATATTTCCTTTGAGGAAAGTTTTCGTGATTGTGAACTACTACTTTCGAGAGAGAAAGAAAATTTTGTTTTTTGGGAAACAGTTTCACGACTTTGATTTCTTAATCCCTGTCTGTGCGTAGTTGTAACCATCACAACATTCCAGAGACTGCATCACGGAAACGTGCACATCTATATACCGAATAACGATAGCATCACACAGAACAGTTCATATCACACTAAGAGGAACATGATCAAAAACCAGAATCCTGAGACCCTGACAGCCATTTTATAATCTCTGCACCCTAGATGACACAGCAGCACAGCCACTGTGGATCCTAAGTTGCCAAGCAGTGCTCTGGGGGCTAAATTTTTAGACACATCAGAGATCCAGCTTGGTTCTGATATCAAAACCAGTAGTGTGGTGTACTGCTCTGTAGTGCAGTGTTGTATAGCAGTGTAGTCAAGAATAATAAATTACAAATTTGTGATCTACCAGTGCCGCATATTGTAACAGACCATCAGCATGTGCCTTCTGGATTCCAGATTTACAGACATCTGTGTGCCAGATGGCCAAATGGCAGTACATAGACTTTTTTTTAAATTATTATTATTTTTCGTTTTACATAGATATTCTATGTAGGCATTTTCTCCTCTTAAACGGGATAATAGTTATTAGTACCACATTTGAAATTACGAGGGTTGTCCCGAAAGTAAGTTCCGATCGGTCACGAAATGGAAGCTCTGCACAGATGTGCACAGATGTGTTGGGCAGTGTGTCTAGTGTCGATCGTGTCGCGTCGCTCTTTTCAGTTTTGACTGAACACTGAGCACGTAAAGGTGCATAGGGAATAGCGTCTCCCGCCAACTATGAGGGCCTGGTTAAATATTTCGCCTGTGTCATGCAGCCCACATAACACAACTGTCGAGCAGATCTTTCTCCATGCCAATTGTCGGCCCCACAATGCAGGGGCAATGAAGACGATACTGCAGTGTTTCCGATGAGAAGTGTTTGATCGCCCACAATACAGTCCGTAATTGGCACCCCTGAGTCTCATCTCTGCTCACAAGAACTACTGGGTATGTAGCCAAAATTTTTCCACAGACAACGAGCTGCAGACCAGAGCAGGTAACTGGCCGAAAGCACAGGCGGCTGCTTCCTATGACGAGGTTACTGGAAGGTTGATACAACACTACGACAACATTCGAAGTTGGAGCGGCGACTATGTACAGAAGTAGGTGGAAGGTGTACCTAACTGTTGCAAATAAAACTTTTCTGGTCTTCACTGTGGTTTCCATTTCGCGACCGATCGGAACTTGCTTTCTGGACAACCCTCGTATATTAAACTATTATGTGCTACATTCATACCCTCCGCCCATGTCAGCCCCGATAGCTGAGTGGTCAGCGTGACGGACTGCCGTCCTACGAGCCCTGGTTCGATTGCCGGCTGGGTTGGAGATTTTCGCTTCTCACCGACTGGGTTTTTTTGTTGTCTTCTATCATCATTTCATCCCCATCCGGCGCGCAGATCGCCCAATGTGGCGTCGAATGTACACTCCTGGAAATGGAAAAAAGAACACATTGACACCGGTGTGTCAGACCCACCATACTTGCTCCGGACACTGCGAGAGGGCTGTACAAGCAATGATCACACGCACGGCACAGCGGACACACCAGGAACCGCGGTGTTGGCCTTCGAATGGCGCTAGCTGCGCAGCATTTGTGCACCGCCGCCCTCAGTGTCAGCCAGTTTGCCGTGGCATACGGAGCTCCATCGCAGTCTTTAACACTGGTAACATGCCGCGACAGCGTGGACGTGAACCGTATGTGCAGTTGACGGACTTTGAGCGAGGGCGTATAGTGGGCATGCGGGAGGCCGGGTGGACGTACCGCCGAATTGCTCAACACGTGCGGCGTGAGGTCTCCACAGTACATCGATGTTGTCGCCAGTGGTCGGCGGAAGGTGCACGTGCCCGTCGACCTGGGACCGGACCGCAGCGACGCACGGATGCACGCCAAGACCGTAGGATCCTACGCAGTGCCGTAGGGGACCGCACCGCCACTTCACAGCAAATTAGGGACACTGTTGCTCCTGGGGTATCGGCGAGGACCATTCGCAACCGTCTCCATGAAGCTGGGCTACGGTCCTGCACACCGTTAGGCCGTCTTCCGCTCACGCCCCAACATCGTGCAGCCCGCCTCCAGTGGTGTCGCGACAGGCGTGAATGGAGGGACGAATGGAGACGTGTCGTCTTCAGCGATGAGAGTCGCTTCTGCCTTGGTGCCAATGATGGTCGTATGCGTGTTTGGCGCCGTGCAGGTGAGCGCCACAATCAGGACTGCATACGACCGAGGCACACAGGGCCAACACCCGGCATCATGGTGTGGGGAGCGATCTCCTACACTGGCCATACACCGCTGGTGATCGTCGAGGGGACACTGAATAGTGCACGGTACATCCAAACCGTCATCGAACCCATCGTTCTACCATTCCCAGACGTGCAAGGGAACTTGCTGTTCCAACAGGACAATGCACGTCCGTATGTATCCCGTGCCACCCAACGTGCTCTAGAACGTGTAAGTCAACTACCCTGGCCAGCAAGATCTCCGGATCTGTCCCCCATTGAGCATGTTTGGGACTGGATGAAGCGTCGTCTCACGCGGTCTGCACGTCCAGCACGAACGCTGGTCCAACTGAGGCGCCAGGTGGAAATGGCATGGTAAGCCGTTCCACAGGACTACATCCAGCATCTCTATGATCGTCTCCATGGGAGAATAGCAGCCTGCATTGCTGCGAAAGGTGGATATACACTGTACTAGTGCCGACATTGTGCATGCTCTGTTGCCTGTGTCTATGTGCCTGTGGTTCTGTCAGTGTGATCATGTGATGTATCTGACCCCAGGAATGTGTCAATAAAGTTTCCCCTTCCTGGGACAATGAATTCACGGTGTTCTTATTTCAATTTCCAGGAGTGTAGTAAGACCTGCACCAAGGCGGCCGGACCTGCCCCGTAAGGGGCCTCCCGGCCAATGACGCCTAACGCTCATTTCATTTCCATACCCCTTTATGTGCAACATGCGGTCTGTTCTTTCATATTGATATCAGGCTAAAAGAAAACAGTAGGTAAATAGATAAATAATACTGAAATCTCAGAAATCTTTTTCTTTTTTATTTAGGAAGAGCACAATGAGTTTTCCGGCAATGTCACCTCAAGGTGGATACATAGTGATTTGGTCTCCAATGTTTCCCTAATACTAATAACGCGAAGATTACTTACTTTTTAAGTGGGAACTCCCGTATCCTTCCTCGTCGTTGCATAAACGAAGCACGTGCTGCGTTTGTAATGAAGTCATCGTCATCGGGACGTGAAACACTCAACTTCCGCTTTTAAACTCGAAAGCCTTTGAGATCGTAGTAACCTCTCCGGAGTTGAGGGCACACCTCTCTCCAGCGCCAGCTATCGAACCTTGCGGCCACTGACGTCAGCAGAGCAAACAGCATTGTTCCACCGAGTGCCTCTCGCCACCAGCTCGTTCACGCTCTCGTTGCTGCTATTCGGAGAAAAACTGCCAACTTCTGCGTGTAGCGCGTATGAAAAACCGCACGCTTCCATAGCGTAATTTTCCTCCTAGGAAACTTTATTATCATTTAATATTTTAGTTTACTGAAAATTATATTAAAATTCTAACTCAATATGTATGGCTTTTACATATTTATGTACTATGATTTAATTTAAAATATTGTTTGTTTTCCTCCATTTTTATGATCCCGTACCTCGATTCCATTATAGGATCACATTGTTGTCTTGTCTGTCTTTCATTACGTCTGACTGTTAAGATCACTTCTCCTGAGGAAATGACAGAAGAATGTAGATGTAATTTATATCAAATACTTAGGACTATGGTTACTGTGTGTTGTAAAAAAGTTAAGTTTCCACGTCAATGCACTCTCGAGATACCGCCATTTACGTCACATAATTAGGCTCTGGCAAATTCACACATTACAATCTGTAGGGTACTTCTGGATGATATAAAATCATGAAATTTATCAGAAAGCAAGATTTTACAGTACAAGTACAGGCAAATGAATCAGAAAATTCTTAATTTTTAGTTATATCACACGAAAAAAATATTTCTTTGGTCATTTGTTATCTGACTTCAAAATCAAAACATTCTCGAAATGATTGGAAATCGCGGGGTCTTTCCAGTATCGATTTCCTACACGTAACACCCCAAATTCTTTAACTACCTTTCACTTTTGTGTACTTTTTTCAATGGCACTAACAGTCTTGTTCAAGTTATATATCACTGCATTACACGATGGGATATTTCGCAGTAGTCCCTCAAAGTTCACTGGCAGAAATATCACTTAACTGACGCTCAACAAGATCACAGGTCTCCAGCTTTAGAGTACACATTTTGTGCATAACGCATAGTTGATGTAAATGACCAACGAAGCTATGTGAACATACGTTAAATACATCTTTCAATTTTTCTGCCTAGCAGCTTTCTCAGTGGAAACAGTCAACTTTCCATAGTCATCATATTCTGTAGTGACGTCATTTTGTACGGATAGTTCACCTTCCTTATTAGATTCCACACAAAAGTTGCAAATCTCACAGAGTCTAATTAAAAGTTAATTCTTCGCAGTATAACGAGATATGTACATCAGCACAGGCATATAACATTCTGGTATCTCTGATATTTCAGTATCCTCCTTATCATCACATAATAGGGGAGAGTCGGGTAAGTTGACGAGGAGTCTAAGATGTCGATCGAATTTTGAATTTATCCTTTAACTCAACAGATGGTGCTGCGTGCACTGTGGTATAGCTTCCTTAGCGCGCCCTTCAGTCATGTCTGTGTAATTAGAACCGCTTCGTCATTTTGTTTTGCTGACAACACAGGCTTGGAAGGGGACGCTGTTTTCGTAACAGTTTTTCCTTCAGTTTAAATAAGTTTCATGTAAGTAATACTTTTATATTAATGAATTCCTCTTAAGTCTTATGGATTTGCTGATGCTTTAATAATGGTTTAATGAATGTATTCTGTGATACTTTGTCCATGTTAAAGTTTGTAACCAAAATGTCGACTGCGGTTAAGATGACGAATTATGCAGAGGTTAAGATGGCGAGTTGTCCATCTTACCCGCCTCTCTCTGTTGCCATGCTTCTATTCCCTTTGTTATTGTACAGTGTCATTTTAATTACAGTCTAAGTAATAAACATGGGGAAAGTATGTATAAGGAAGACAGATAGGTAGAAATGGAGCAAGGAATCAATGAAAGAGGATGTAATAAATGGGAATCCTGTCAATGCCGCCGCAAGGAAGTTCAACCTCCCTGAATCTATGTAAAAAAAAAAAAAAAAAAAAAAAAAAAAAACATGTTGAAGTAAGCTCTTCTGTCATGCATATTTAAATATATTTGAAATTCTCATTTTGAATTAATATTTTGTTTGTTTATTTTTCGTTACAAATAAAAACTTCGTCATTTAATCTTCAGAAAATCTCATCGTGAGCCTAATAATTCTCGCCCCGTATTTCATTTCACTATTTGCCATAAAATGCAGGCAGATTTAAAAATACATTTAATGATGAACAGTTACAAGAACTGGAGCAATATGTCATCGATTTAGACAGTAGAGCTTTTGGACTGACAAAGTCTGACATTGCTCCAATTGTCTACGATTATGCTGAATGTAAGAATATAGGCCACAGATTCAACAAAGCTAAAAAGATGACAGGGAAAGATTTCATCCAAAATTTCATGACACGGTTCAAGTTTTCTTTTCGTAAACCCGAATCTATGTCGGCAGCTAGATTGGCTGCATTTAATTAAGTTAATGGAGAGGGATTCTTTAACCTTTACAGAGAAATAAGAACATAATACAAATTTGAGGCCCACCAGAATTTTAATCTTGATGAGAGAGGATGTTCAACAGTTCCCTCAAAGGTATCTTTTGTACTGAGCCCTATTGGCAAAAGAAGGGTAATAAAGGTTTTGTCTGCTGAAAGGGAAACAAATGTCAGCGTTGCTTGCTGTGTTAGTGCCACAGGTCAGTTTATACGTCCATTTTTTATCTGCCCAAGGGTTAGAATGCATCCAGCATATCTTGAGGGTGCACCACCTGGATCTGTTAGAGTTGACCATGAATATGGCTGGATGAATGGCGAGAGTTTTGTAAAATTGTTGGAACATTTCATTAAACAAGTGAGACCATCAGAAGGAAATCCACCGTTACCAATAACGGAACTGAGGTATGGAATCACTTTGTTGTCTCGTCTGTCTTTCTTTACGTCTGACTGTTAAGATAACTTCTCCTGAGGAAAGGACAGAAGTATGTAGATGTAATTTATATCAAATAGGTGCTGGATGAATGGCGAGAGTTTTGTAAAGTTGTTGGAACACCTCATTAAACAAATGAGACCATCACAAAGAAATCAAGTTCTTTTGTTTATGGATAATCATACTTCGAATCTCACTTTGGAAGCTGTTACTCTGTGCAGAGATAATTTCGTAACTCTTCTAGGTTCCCACCTCACACAAGCCAAAGATTGCAGCCGCTGGATGTGTCATTTTACGGACCTCTGAAGACTCCTTACAGCAAAGAATGTACTGACTACCGTGCTAATCGTCCAGGCCAAGTGATTACAATACAATTCATAGCTAGACCGTTCAACATTGCCTTTAGCAAAGCTGCGACTGTGAATAATGCCATCAAGGCTTTTGTGGACACAGGAATCGAGCCATTAAATTAGTGATGATTTAGTGATCAAGACTTCAATCAATGAAATTCCACCCAACACAGATGCTCTACCCGAGAGATCAGAAAACCCACCTGCAGAATTAGATGCACCACTGGGGCCTTCATCTACCTCTGCAATTTCCTCTATTTTACCTCCGTTATCCCAAATAGACACTCTACCAGGGCCTTCATCTAACCCTACATCTACTTCTATTTTAGCTCCATTACCCAATGCAAAACTTGGTGCATAATCAGTGCCCTCATCCACTATAACTCCAGATCTACCTCTGCTTTACCTCCGTCACTTCAAGCTGCACCTAAAGGAGGTCCATGAAAACGAAAAAATAAATTGCCATCTCTACACATAACAAGCACACCCGTGAAAATAGCTCAGGAAGTAGAGGGACAAAGACAAGAGGACAAAGAGAAGAAGAAACAAGACAGAAAAATGAAGAAAGCTAAAAAATTAAAGGAGAATGCGAATGCAGATGCAAAAAAAGCGAACAAAGGTCCTAAACGTAAACTTCCGTTCGGTGGAGGTTCTGCAACGAAACAAAGAAAGGTTTCTAGAATGGATTCTGCGACTCATCTTCGAACTCATCCATTGAGATTGAGTACGCCGACAGTGATTCCGATTATGTCGATGAAAGAGACTGTATCCTTTGTGGTGAAGTTGGAAAGACTGAATGGTGGTATCAAAGTTCTCGATGCCAAGGATGGGCTCATGCTCAGTGTACGGGCTTAAATTACAGGGAATCAAAGGAGAAATGCTTTGTTTGCGACTTCTGTGATAAATAGATAAGTTTCAATACAATGTCTTTGTTTTCTAAATAAAATGTTCATTTCGTCATCTTACCCATACCCCAAAGTCATGTTACCCTCCTTGCAGGATAAGTTCACGAATGCTACTATGACTAACAAAAACAGGTCTATGTAGAAAAACTTCAGTTTTAGGAAATGTTCAAGGGCTTGAATCTAAATGGGGTACATGAAACAATCATTTTACCGCAAATACAGTAAATAAAGTATTTCATTTCAATATAATATAATATAATATGTCTTAATGTCGTCATCTTACGCGACTTTCCCCTAGCTGTCGACGTCAACACATCTATCAGATATGATATTACGTAGAAGAAGAATTCTCAGGGGAATTTTGTATTGAAAGGTATACCTTCGATTCCTCCCATTCTTGGGTATTGGTACGAAAGGTTCAAAGTAATTTACCCCACTAAGTTTACAGCAACAACTAAGTCTACCTTCCAAATTGTCGTTCTGAAAGTTACTCATCAGTATGTAACGTGTTTTATAATTTCCAGATACATGTAGAATCGACACGAAAAATTCGTGAAGAATAATCATTAATGATTGGAAAGAGTGAAAACTTAAATATTGTGAGCTAGGAACACTCTGGCTTCAGTTTTTCAACTATAATGTCTATTTGCACTAATGGGTGGCCTACACTGGTTATTTAACCTTTTACTTTCGTATGCAACTTTTACATTCAAAGGTGCCGCTAGTGATTTGCATAAATGATGCTGTATGTTCTGAACCCTGAAAAGTTTGTGTACCTATAACCTAAGCCCTTTAAAGCAGTTATTTTATTAAAAACTCTCAGCGCTATATTAACATTTGGCTTCTGAATGTTGGAAGTAAATGTGCTTTAAATGCTAGCAAATCACTGTATTTTACTAATAAGCCCTTTATTTCTTGTACTGCAATTTCACGTACTCAAACCTATGAGATCAACATGTTCACAATAGGTAAACTTTCAGACTTAAGAATCCAATTGTTATGTATACATTTTAGTATATGTACCGTGTCGAAATTTAGGAACTACTATCTTGCACAATCATTCGGATTATGCAATTAAAGGCTGCAGTACACCATTAGGATTAAGTAGCTCATAACATTTTTGAAATTACTGCAGTATTATCTGATACTAGAGAAATCATCACAAAACCTACTTTTGTAAGAAAATGGAACAACTACAGCCGTCCTTATGTCGTCATTTCTTGTGTAGCTACCAGTTTCGGCGCTTCAGTGCACCATCTTCAGGCCTCAGTTGATGCTGAAGGAGTTATCAAGATCCAAATATACGATGCATCAGCGCCCAACAACTGGTTTAAACAGACTACCAGTAACTGTGATGTTGTCTCTCCAACCATCAGCTACACAATAAATGACAACATAAGAGTGACTTTAGGTGTTTTATTTTCTTACAGTAGTGAACAGCCGCAGTCCCCAGACCTCCTGGCACAAAGATGGTCATACAAAAACCTACTTTCTCTATCTTATATATTCGGTACATGTAGTAACGTATATTTTAGTTGTGGGGTAGCTGATTTGCCAAGACTCCGAGTATCAAGAAAAAGTAAGGTTTTATGGTTACATTATTACCATTTTTGTTGGCACCATAGGCTGTATCTCCTTTAAAGATCAAACGAGGCTCTATGTAAATTTCATACAGGAGCCCATGCATCACCATCTTTCAAACATTTTTTCTTAATCAACAGATATCCTATACTTCCGTCTACTGTGGAACTATTCAAATAAAACTTAGCTACCAGCTTTCTTTCACCGCTTGCATGTGGAAAGTGGAGCTGTTCACTATAGCATATGCTGATGCCAAATGCACCCAAAGAGAAGCTTCCAATAATGATACCTTCCCAATTTTAATGTTGTCGTCTTTAGTTAGAAACTGGATTTGTTCAATTATTTATCAGTTGCATCTGTAAAAATCTGTCACATGAAAAACTCTCCTCTAACATGTTCATTACATGCTGAACCATAAAATCCTTTTTTAAGGTGTTTTCTGGAAACACTATTGACTCCTCATATTCAGTTAGATTAGCGAACACATGTTTGGATTTTACTGACACACATTTGTTGGGCACTTTATGTTGGGGAACTTCATAATTTCTCAGCTTAAAAGAGGACGCTCAGATCTGTCTTGAGACGTCGGTATTTCACCACTGTTATCAATAAAACGTACAAGTATCTTTGGTTCACTTTCAGTACAATATCACTGTTGTCTGGTTGTATGTGTAGCACTTGAAAAATATTTGTGTATGTGTATCAAATTGTTAACAGCATTCCGCTCCTCATACAGCCTCTATTCTTCAAAGCTTTTTACCACTGCAGTTATAAAAGTGTCGCTTTCTGTTTCACATAATCTTTTGCACGGGGGTCCAGTTGCTGTCAAGAATCATGGCAAATTATGGAAAATTGATGACACAGCATTTCGTTTCAGCTGTGAATAGCTCCTGTAGATGCCTTTACTTTGTGATCAGCTGTACATCAGCTGTTAAGGATTCTGCTAAAATGGTTTATGCATATTACGGGATTCTTTAAGATCGGGAAGTCAGTGGGAATTTTACACGGTCACTTTCCTTTAGTCGTTCATTAGTGGGTAAAGAAAATGTGCTTGCTGCTCCATTTTGAGATTTATAGTTATTTTTACAGCCAGTCACACTAAAATCCCTCGGCACTTTTAGTATCTGGAAAAGATCTTTCAATATAAATAAAATGTGAATACACACGATTTTCAAAAGTATTTCTATATATTTAGTTAATTTATGCAATAACTTGTAATATAACCTTGAAGAATAATCTTAGCGATCCTTGAAAATACTCACTGGTCCTTAATAAATTACAATAACTCCGTATTCTAGCAGTTAAGAAATTGTTGCTGTTAAAAGAACTGCAGTATTATGATCTTGAATAACTGAAGGTAACATTAACAAATAATGCACCACTGAATATGAAATTTGATATTTTCTGATACACGTACACGAACGACTTGGTCAGTCCACATGCAACAGATCTACTCATGACTGACTAAAGATGCCCGTGGAACTACTTCATTTACATCACAAACAACATGGGTTCCAGTGCACAGGCTAGTATCCTTGGTCAGCTTTGGCAGCGATGACAGTATTGCTGGTAACGGTGTGGCTTTACCGCTACTGTTTTGCGCTAGCTTCTTTGCCTTAAACCGTAACCTGTTACGACATTACCACATTAGTTTTTTATCGTTATTTGAACTGTCTAGAAACTTTAGCGATTAATATGAATTTAAGATCATTTATTGTGCTCCTATTATGAACCATAATCATAATAATAACTGAACCTTCAATCAAAGATGTAGTTTACTGACGCTTTCTGAAAGACGTGTGAGATGCTTCGTAAATTGTTTTATCGTTGCCAAGGAAAAATTCAATTTTATGTCAGTAATGCGAGGATCTGTTCCGAACTTTTCGTCCACTTATTTCAAACAAGACTTAAAAATTGATTTTCAGGCCGGCATACTACCGGTAGTAAGCTGTAACCAGAGGCCTGGAAACTAAAGTAAGGGTGTTGCGAAAAATATAAATGCTTCAGTGGAACAAATTACTGTTTCTATGAAAAAATTCAAAACACAGGCGTTATCTTTCAAAACATGTGTACCCCACAGTGAAAAAAGATGTAAGTATTCGTTGAAGACTACATAGTCCATCGGTTTAACCCGGCTACTACCAGGATTTTTTGTCTCACTGCGTACTACTGCTGGGGTAATGTAGACCCCAAGTAATTTACACGGTTACGTATATTGGTAGTATTTAAACGAACAAACGTAAAAACATATATTACAGGTTTTCATTGTAACAGTAACGATACTATGAGTAACATTCTATAAATAACGCACAGTTTGGTATTACTGTGGATTGTTTGATGCAGCAACACTGACAATTACGTCAGATTAGTTGTTTTTGATGTGTCGGCAGCTGGGCCAACACCTTGTAAATAGAGGTGGCTTAAAGGGCACGCGAGACTAACGCAGACGGGCGTGAAGTACTGGAACAGGATACGTAATTAATGCTATGAAGAAAAGTACGTAGCTGGTCTAATACTTATCTTTAATATTCATTGTGGTACATCGCACAAAGGAGACTTTTTTTTACAATCACTGTAAGGCTAATGGCGCCTTGCTAGTTCGTAGCCATTAACTTAGCTGAAGGCTATTCTGTCTCTCGGCTAATGAGAGAGAAAGGCTTCGTACGTCTAGTCGATAGCTCTGTCGTCCGTACAACTGGGCTGAGTTCGAGGCAGTCTCTCGAGACCTGCCTTGTGGTGGCGCTAGGTTTGCGATCACACAGTGGCGACACGCGGGTCCGGCATGTACTACAGGACCGCGGCCGATTGAAGCTACCACCTAGCACGTGTGGTGTCTGGCTGTGACACCACATTCCTCCCCCGCAAATCGGCGAACGGTCGTGAGATAAGGCTTCCGCCCGCCGTGGGGAGGACCCCATCTTGACGTATGCGATGAGGTGGGGAGCCTAACAACAGGCGAGGCTGTGCCACCCGCACCCGGCCATTCGGTCCGAGGGGAGCTAGGAAACGCCTGAAAACCTAGTCCAGGGTGCACGTCAACATGCGGTGTATGCGCCCGTAAAGAGACAGGAGGGGCCGAAGGGTCGACCTCCATGTGGTCGGAGAATCCGACGCGCGACGACGACACCTGGTCCGGAGCGGGCAAGAGTTCCATGGCGGAGGACAGCTGGTCATGGGAAGCGATCGGCGGCGCGTGACCCAGGGAGGCGCGTGGCGGCTGCAGTGAAGCGTCCCCTGCGGACGGCGCCGGAGGCGGCTGCGGCGGCTGCGGCGGCGGCGGCGGCGGCGCGACGCCATGAGGCAAAATGGAAGGCAGCGTCGGTAACACCTGGGGATGAGGCGAGCCAGTAGATGGGTCCCCAGGGTGCTGACCTGACGGCTCCGTCGCTGAAAGCAGACGGGGAGCGGCAGAACTCGGGCGACGACAGAGGCGCAGCTGATTGAGATGCCGACACACCTCACCAGAGGCCCCCAAAACCAAATACATCGCGCGGCCGAGGCAGCGAAGAATGCGCCCTGCGAGCCAACGCCGGGAACCGCGATAGTTGCGATAATAGACAACGTCGCCAGCAGCAAAAGCAGGAGTCTGCCGCTGCACAGGAACCTGATGCGGCGGATGCAGCAAAGACATCAAGGTTCGATGAGAACGACCATGGAGCAACTCAGCCGGCGACGGACCATCGTGGGGCTGAGAGCGATACGAGGACAAAAAGAGCAATAATGCGTCCTGCCGAGAATGCGACTCTTTCAATTTCAACATCTGTGACTTGAAAGCCCGGACCAATCGTTCCGCGGCACCGTTTGACTGAGGCGAAAACGGTGCGGACGTCAGGTGTTGAATACCATTGGCCGTGCAGAAGGACTGAAATTCTGCGGACATGAATTGTGGGCCATTGTCGGAAACAATAGTCTGCGGAAGACCTTCAATGCAAAAGATGGCAGACAAGGCTTGGATTGTGGCAGAAGACGTCGTGGAAGACATCTGGACAACAAAAGGAAAATTACTGAAAGCATCGACCACAACCAACCAACGAGCATTCCAGAATGGACCAGCAAAATCGATGTGCAAGCGTTGCCAAGGGGAAGTGGCTTTCGGCCATGCAAAGAATTTCCGCGGCGGTGCGGATTGGTGTTCGGCACACGCCACGCAAGAGGAGCACATATTCGTAATCGCAGCATCGATTCTGAACCAAGTACAGTGCAGACGAGCAAGTTGTTTCGTGCGCACTATACCCCAATGTCCGTGGTGAAGAAGCCATAAGACAGAGAACTGTAACGAACGTGGGACCACAACCCGAGACTGATCATTATCAGAACGCAACAACAAAACACCACGTCGTACAAAAAGTCTCTCCTGGTGAGCAAAAAATCGGCGAACCAACGGATCCGCGATCCGTGACTTTGACAAGGGCCATTGCGTAGCAACAAAACGCAAAACGGTAGCAAGGACAGGGTCAGCAGCTGTGGGTGTAGCGACACGACGAAAATCAATCGGAAACGATGCGACCACGTCATCGGTTTCGCATCAATGAACATGCAAGCAAGTTCGGAAGAATCGAATGCTTTATCCTCAGCAACAGGCAAACGGGACAACGCATCAGCGTTTCCGTGCTTAGCAGTGGACCGATACAAGATATCGTAGCGGTACTGCGAGAGGAAAAGAGACCAGCGAATGAATTTCTGCGCCGTACGCGGAGGTACCGGCTTGTTCGGATGAAAAAGCGATGTCAAAGGTTTGTGGTCCGTGATGATGGTAAAGTGACGACCATACAAGAAATCGTGAAACTTAGTAACACCAAACACGAGAGCTAAAGCATCTTTCTGTATCTGTGAATAATTGCTTTGCGCAGATGAGAGCAATTTTGACGCAAAGGCAATAGGGCGATCATGCGATCCATCTTTGTGCGCAAGCACAGCACCGATACCGAATTCCGATGCATCGACCATCAACAAAAGGGGTTTGCGGGGATCGAATGGCGTAAGGCAAGTATTTGAAAGTAACGCCGATTTCAACTGGCGAAAGGCGCGTTCGCATTCCGTCGTCCAGATAGTTCGCAGCAGTAGGGACCGACACACAAATAGTTTGTAAATATTGCTGAAACAATGCAGGGGCGGATGCACACCCGAATGGCAGTCTTTTGAAGCGATACAAGCCAAGATGCGTGTTTACCACCAAGACGCGCTGGGATTCTTCGTCCACAGGTATTTGCAAGTACGCATCTGCTAGGTCCAACTTTGAAAAATATGTTCCCGGGCACAGTTTGTCAAAAAGATCTTCCGGGCGGGGCAAAGGAAAAGTTGCAGTCACAAGTTGTGGATTCACAGTTGCCTTGAAGTCCACACAAAGTCTCAATTTTCCGGAAGGTTTTGGCAAAATTACTAAGGGTGAGGCCCAGAGAGAAGCCTGCACACGTTCAATTACACCTTGAGATTCTAAATCGTGCAATATTCTTGCGACCTCATCACGCAATGCGTGGGGAACATTGCGCGCTCTGAAAAACTTCGGTTGCGAATTGGCTTTTAGTTCCAAATGTGCCTCATAGTTCTTAGCGCAACCAAGGCCCGGAGCAAAAATGTCTGCAAATTCTTCACGAAGACTAGCAACACTGGCGGAAGGCACAGTCTGATTCACTGATAGGACCTGATTTACGATAGACATGTTAAACAATTGAAATAAATCTAAACCAAACAAGTTCACTGCAGTAGAAGAACGAAGAACGTAAAATGACACAAGTTTTGTTTGTCCCTTGTATGTTGCAAGAAGGCTGCACTGTCCTAACACTGGTATTTTCTGGCCTGAGTAACTATTGAGCTGAACATTTGCGGCACGCAACGGAGGTTTGCCCAGTTTGTTGTACGTGTCGTGATTGAGCAATGAAACTGCAGCTCCGGTATCGAGCTGGAATGGTATCACTTTGCCTGCAAAGTCTAAGTCTACAAAAAGTTTATTGTCCTGCTGACGACAAAAGCGACTGTTTTGTGCAACTGGAACAGACACTGGGACAGAATCACGTGCGACGTGACGGGACTTCCGTCGACGTCGATGCACACTTTTTGTGGAATGAACACTGTCACCGGACGGGGTGGAATGAACTACATGAATATCCATGGGCGAAGGTTCACGAGCCTGAGTTTCCTTGGTTCGATTCCGGCGCGAAGCAAAGGGCCGGGAATTGGCGTGAGTGTCTGATCTGAGCTTTGTCTGGCAAACACTTCGGACATGTCCTTTCTTATGACAGTAAAAGCAAATAGCTTGGCGTGACGGGCAATTTTCACGCGAATGTCTAGTTGCACACCGCGGGCATGATTTCACTGCATGAGCTTGCTTACGCGGCGCACGTGTTTGCGAGCTAGGCTGCCGCTGCGCTGACGGGCGCGAGGGCCGCCTAGCGTCCCATGCAGCTGGCCGGTTAATGTGACACACTGCTGGCGAAGTTTCAAACGAGTCCTGAGCAAAGTCAAGTGTGTCTTGCCTATCCAATATGTCTATCACTTGTTGAAGGGAGAGATTAACTAGTTTCAAAATCTGTTCCTGTATGCGAACATCCGAAACGTTCTGTGCTATTGCATCACGCACCATAGTATCTGAATAAGGAAGTCCACATTCGCATTCAAACGCACACTCCCTAGTAAGTCCTTGCAATGTCGCAACCCACTCCCTATTAGTCTGACCGGCCGTACGTTTTGTACGAAAGAACGTATACCTTTTCGCAACGACATTTACTGTTTCCTTGAAATAGGCATCTAACGCCGACAAAATTTCTTCGTAGGACAGAGTTGCTACGTCGCGCCGGGGAAACAACTTCACTATCACTCGGTAGGTGGACACACCGACACAAGAAAGCAAAAACGGCTGGCGCTCATTACCTTGAATTCTGTAGGCTGCTAGATGAAAGCTGAACTGGCGGGACCACTCCTGCCATGACTCTTGGGTTGCGTCAAAGGGTCTGAATTGAGGTGCAACAGCATGTTGTGTCTGCGGTAGCGAGGAAGCGGCGGCGGCCGCATCGGTGTGCAGCGCACGTTGACCCTGGACGAGCTGTCCAAGAGCATCCAATAACGCCTGCGTCTGCTGATTCTGCAAGCGATAAAATTCGGACAGTACATCTGGAGATTGCGGTGAAGCCATGACACAATGAAATTAGGGCTAAGTAAAACACAAGAGCCGTTGTAGACTCGTCGCCATGTGATGTGTCAGCAGCTGGGCCAACACCTTGTAAATAGAGGTGGTTTAAAGGGCACGCGAGACTAACGCAGACAGGCGTGAAGTACTGGAACAGGATACGTAATTAATGCTATGAAGAAAAGTACGTAGCTGGGATAATACTTATCTTTAATATTCATTGTGGTACATCGCACAAAGGAGACTTTTTTTTACAATCACTGTAAGGCTAATGGCGCCTTGCTAGTTCGTAGCCATTAACTTAGCTGAAGGCTATTCTGTCTCTCGGCTAATGAGAGAGAAAGGCTTCGTACGTCTAGTCGATAGCTCTGTCGTCCGTACAACTGGGCTGAGTTCGAGGCAGTCTCTCGAGACCTGCCTTGTGGTGGCGCTAGGTTTGCGATCACACAGTGGCGACACGCGGGTCCGACATGTACTACAGGATCGCGGCCGATTTAAGCTACCACCTAGCACGTGTGGTGTCTGGCTGTGACACCACAGTTTTTCGGTGTGTACTCTGACATAAAATGGGCTAGGGCTAGAAATGGGCTATGCAGGGGTCTCGGGTACTGTGACTGTTGAAGACTAAACATCGTACAATAAGATCGGAACTTTACGTGGCTAAAACCCGACAGAAATACACAGCGTGTTAAGTTAAGCTTGGGGGTAGTTTACAATGTATCTTAGTACAGCTTCAAGTTGGTTAATCGTTTTCGTGGTGGTCGAAGAGCACTGACGATAATCCACGAATTGTGAAATTTGTGACAGATGCCCTTGACGAAGATCGCAGTGCGACTTATGAGGGACTCTTTGAAGCCATGGGAATTTCCCCAGCGTCAGTATTCAGCATTTTGACAAATGATCTGAAGAACAGAAAAGTTCTGCGAGATGACTCCCACACTGTTTGACCGCTGAAGACAAGATTAAACGCCTGTACACTGCAGCCTCGCCGGCCGCGGTGGTCTCGCGGTTAAGGCGCTCAGTCCGGAACCGCGCGACTGCTATGGTCGCAGGTTCGAATCCTGCCTCGGGCATGGATGTGTGTGATGTCCTTAGGTTAGTTTGGTTTAAGTAGTTCTAAGTTCTAGGGGACTGATGACCACAGAAGTTAAGTCCCATAGTGCTCAGAGCCATTTTTGAACTGCAGCCTCGCTCAAACAGCGATTCGACTGTGAAGGCCAAAGATCCTTGTGGGGAGTTGTTATTATGGATGAAACGTGGATTAAAGGCTTTGAACAGGAGTTTAAATCACAACTGAGTGGAAAGTTTCGATTCTCCACGTCCCAAAAAATGTCGATGTGCTCAATCAAAGCTCAAGCTAATGATGATTTTTTTGCTTATTGTCATCAAGAAATCATCATGACACATAGAGCCCCAAGTGGAATAAGTGTATTATCGTAACTTCATGCAAAACCTGTCCAGAAAAATGCACAAGTCCAGACCTCAGTTGCTCGAGGCTGGCCGACTCATTCTCCACTCTAATGCCCGCCCGCATATCGGCAATGTTGTAGCTCCAAAACTGCACGAATACGGACAGGAAGTGTTGCCGCATCCTCCCTACAGACCGGACATGAATCCACCAGACTTCCACATTTCCCGAAGCTGAAAGAACATATGCGTCGATCTCGTTATTTTTCTCTGGAAGAGTTCTCTACCACCGTTACACGGTCCATTGCACAGATGTGGATGGAAAAGTAGAGCTTCTGAGACGTTGGCATTCATAGAGAAGCAGGGAGACTATACTGAAGAAGTCTATAGAGATATTGAAAAACAATAAACGAGTAAGTAAAAAAAGTATTGTGCACTATTTACGATATATCCCTCGTATTTTCACAAATATTACGTTCAAGAAAAAAAAAAAGGAATCTATATCGGGGTAATAACGACCCTAGTGGTACTCAGTGCGAAAATCCGTGAATAAATTGTAATTTATTGTAAATGTAAAACTGAGCAAAACATAAGTGAATACAATTGACTGAGAAAGTCATATGTTTTGAACAAATAGCTTCGAAAACAAGGAAAATACTATTTTTCAATGTGCTTATGTTTCATATAGACCCCAGTGGTACTAGGAAGACTACATTAAGAGCTGATGCAAGAGACCCTAGCAATAGGTATAAAAATAAACATAAAATAAGTTTTCATTCTTGCAGGTCTTTCGGATAAGAGCTGTTCAACATAACATTCATCATTCTATTTTCAAAACTGTTCAAATGTGTGTGAATTCCTAAGGGAACAAACTGCTGAGGTCATCGGTTCCTACACACTACTTGAACTAACTTGTGCTAAGAGCAACTCACACACCCATACCCGAGGGAGGACTGGAACATCCGGCGGGAGGAGCCGCGCAGTCCGCGACATGACGCCCCTGACCGCGCGGCCACACCGCTCGGCATTCTATTTTCAAAAATGTTACGTTACTGAAACAAACAAACATTTTAAGTGGCCATCATATTGGCTCCAGTGGTACTAAGAAAGGAAAAAAGAACAGCTGCTACGAGAAATACTAATAATAGGTACAAAAGTAAGCGGAAATTTATTTCCATAGCTGCAGGTGTTTTGTATAACAGCTGCACAACATAACATCGTCCTATTCTCATAAATATTAAGTTCAAGAAATAAGCAAAGAATTTAAGTCAGCTTGTTACTGACCCAAGTGGTACTCAGTGCAAAAACCATGAATAAACTTTCATGTGTTGTAAATGAAAAAAAAAAGTGTGAAACATTGTTGGATGTAGTTGTCACAGAGGGAGAAAATTATACATTTTGGAAACAATAGTTCTGAAAACAAAAGAGAGGTATTTCTTAATGTACTTACCGGTCATGTTGACCCCAGTGGTTCTAGAAGGGTTAAACTGAAACTTAGTTCTCGTATAAAGAGTGAGGAACACTTTCTACTCTCTTGTGACATCAGTGTTTCAACAAGTGTCAATATGACATGACTCGTGAACCTGAAAATAACTAGTAGAACGGACTCCATTCACGTGTAGTATCATCAACAATTCTTTGGAAGATACACCTGTAAAATGTCAAGTTTTGTAAATTTCACAGCTAAATAAAACAAATCAAAATATTCCCCACCTGGGTGTTTCTCAACAATATCAGAGCTAGAAGTAGCTTTCGATTTTTCGTGGAGAAAATATTTCCCATTGTGGACTCTAACGAACTAAATAACTTCGTTTTTTAATTCATTATGCCACTGATATCATGTCCAAAAATAATGCCTTTCAATCTATAAGTCGTATCCCAAAGTAACGAAGAGCTTGCTTTCTCTTGACTAAAAAATGACACCTCATCTGCTAAAGTAAACTTGTTCAATCGGTCTGTTTAATCAATACGTTAACATAACCCTTGTGTTCGAAGTAAGAAATTTTACATGCAAATCATCAAATGATCCGTTATTCCATATACTGTAAACACAGTTGGTTCTTCATGTCAATCAAATTCTTGTTCTTCTTCTGAAGAAACACTGGCAGTTATTGTTTCATTCAACCCACAAATTACGAAAACACAGCCTACATCTTCAGTCTGTCGAAACACAACTCAAGTTAAAGTATGTACTAAAACTGAACTTCCAATTACCGCAACAGAACTGCAAATTTTCTTATTGTGTAGTTAAATTAAAATTACGCAATTTAGGTTCGTAGTTAGAGACGACGTTCGTAGTAAGCATAGTCAACAACACCGCAGATGTTTGTCACTTAGTGAACAGAACATCAACTGACAATGTAGCCAACTTTGAATTTCACAATTGTTCTGTTAGATTGGATCGCTAACAACCTGGAAAAGCAAATCTTTGAATGATATTTCCATTTATTTTCCGAAACAATAGGGTAGAATTTTCTTGTAAGTTTATTTCCTGTTCACACCATTGTTTCTGTTCACCCTACTGTGTGGTATTCTCCTTCACTAATTAAAAAAACGGTTCAAATGGCTCTGAGCACTATGGGACTCAACTTCTGAGGTCATCAGTCCCCTAGAACTTAAAACTACTTAAACCTAACTAACCTAAGGACATCACACACATCCATGCCCGAGACAGGATTCGAACCTGCGACTGTAGCGGTCGCGCGGTTCCAGAGTGTAGCGCCTAGAACCGCTCAGCCACCCCGGCTGGCTTTCACTAATTACTTTAGGTCATAAAGTATATACACCTGCAGTTAAATATGAGCAGCTGCAGACCCTTTTATCACATCAAACCGAATCGTGGCAAGCACCTTACTGCTATATGAACAACGATTTTCTAAGACGTTGTTTTTGCTGTCACCTACAGTCATAGGTCTACCGAAGCAAAAGAGTGGTACCTGTGGTTTGATAAACAATCAATCACTAGACCGTACATCTACATCTACATCTACATCCATACTCCGCTAGCCACCTGACGGTGTGTGGCGGAGGGTACCTTGAGTACCTCTATCGGTTCTCCCTTCTATTCCAGTCTCGTGTTGTTCGTGGAAAGAAGGATTGTCGGTATGCCTCTGTGTGGGCTCTAATCTCTCTGATTTTATCCTCATGATCTCTTCGCGAGATATACGAAGGATATACTGCTTGACTCCTCGGTGAAGGTGTGTTCTCGAAACTTCAACAAAAGCCCGTACAGAGCCACTGAGCGTCTCTCCCGCAGAGTCTTCCACTGGAGTTTATCTATCATCTCCGTAACGCTTTCGCGATTAATAAGTGATCCTGTAACGAAGCGCGCTGCTCTCCGTTGGATCTTCTCTATCTCTTCTATCAACGCTATCTGGTACAGATCCTACACTGGTGAGCAGTATTCAAGCAGTGGGCGAACAAGTGTACTGTACCCTACTTCCTTTGTTTTCGGATTGCATTTCCTTAGGATTCTTCCAATGAATCTCAGTCTGGCATCTCCTTTACCGACGATGAACTTTATATGATCATTCCATTTTAAATCACTCCTAATGCGTACTCACAGATAATTTATGGAATTAACTGCTTCCAGTTGCTGACCTGCTATATTGTAGCTAAATGATAAAGGATCTTTCTTTCTATGTATTCTCAGCACATTACACTTGTCTACATTGAGATTCAATTGCCATTCCCTCCACCATGCGTCAATTCGCTGCAGATCCTCCAGCATTTCAGTAGTATTTTCCATTGTTACAGCTTCTCGATATACCACCGCATCATCCGGAAAAAGCCTCAGTGAACTTCGGATGTCATGCACAAAGGTCATTTATGTATATTGTGAATAGCAACGGTCCTACGACACTCCCCTGCGGCACACCTGAAATCACTCTTACTTCGGAAGACTTCTCTCCATTGAGACATTCTGTTGTTTTCTATGACCTGAGGAGATTTAAATATAACCAAGCGGCCCTTATCTTTAGAATCAATTGCAGTACTAACACGGAAAATTACGACTCTCCATTTCTTCTTCGTCATCTGAAGGGGTACTTGAGTAGAACGGTCGGAAACAGTACGAGCAGAAAGCGTAATCTTGCAGATGGCGAAGTAGCAGAAAACAGCACCCGATCTTATTGAACCGAATCGGATCCTCACGCTAGCGATATGAGCCCTGCGCGCTGTACATGTTCTCCAGCAGAGCCGTACATGCGCCAGTCATGGGACGAGATATTGGCTTTGATGTTCCAGTTTCCATACGGTACTCCAGCCGGAAGCAATAACGCCGGCGATCGGAAGGCAATGCAAACGGCGCACACCCGTCGATCCGGTGCGCCTGCAGAGCTGACGCAGGTGGCGGCCAAAGTGGTCACAGGGTGGCTGCACGTAATAACGGGGTGGGAGCAGTCGCGTCAGTACAGCGCACGAGCAGACACGGCAGTTGGTTTCAGCTGACCGACCGAGGTGGGCTCTGGAAGACCATTCTATGTGTCAACTTCATAAAAGAGCAGCGTATAAGTTTTTAGTATTTATGATCTTGCACATTTGTTATTAGTAAATGGTCCGTCCCGGTAGCTGAATGACGGTTGCACGGTAGCTCAGCGTTTTCGGTCAGAGAGGTGCTGGGCCTCTGTAAAACAAAAAAAAACAAAAACAAAAAAAACTGAGTAAAGGGATTTACGGTCACCTTCAACGGATGTCTCGTGACGTCCGCCTGGACCAAACGCAACGAACAATGCCGAAGAAAAAGAAAAAAATGTACTGTTCAGTGTGACGGAGTGTCTTGCCGAGGGGCCCGGGTTCGATTCCCGGCTGGATCGGATGTTTTCTCCGCTCAGGGACTGGGTGTTGTGTTGTCGTACTCATCGTCTCATCCTCATCGACACGCACGTCGGCGAAGTGGCGTCAACTCAGAAGACTTGCACCAGGCGAGCGGCCTAACCCACGGCCCTAGCCACACGACATTTCATTTCATTTTCATTTTTAAATCTTTCGATGTTTCGCAATATCTCTGAAATTCTGTCCCCTCTGGAATTGTAGTACTGATGATGACAGTAATATCGTACAAAATATTCTTCCTCGCTGTTTTGAAAAGTCTCAGGGCTCAATTCTCCAGATCTCGAATCTATTTAATACCTCGGTTTCCGATTTCTCGTCGCTGACAGTCCTCTTGAACATACAACGGCATCAGGTTTTGAGGCATATTTGAAATGATGTAGGCGACGCCAGATCTTTCGCGATATCACCATAGGAATGAGCATGGTGATATATGAAAATTTATTTATTTTATTTCTTGCCGAATTACAGACCTCGTACCTGATATTTTAAAACAGGTCGTACATCTTACAATTTTCGTTTTTTATCTTATTTGCAGTTTTCTTTTCTTTGTTTTTTCCGCAATATTTTAAAAATAATAATACTTCTCAAGATAACAATAATTTAAGGTTAAAATACACTCCTGGAAATTGAAATAAGAACACCGTGAATTCATTGTCCCAGGATGGGGAAACTTTATTGACACATTCCTGGGGTCAGATACATCACATGATCACACTGACAGAACCACAGGCACATAGACACAGGCAACAGAGCATGCACAATGTCGGCACTAGTACAGTGTATATCCATCTTTCGCAGCAATGCAGGCTGCTATTCTCCCATGGAGACGATCGTAGAGATGCTGGATGTAGTCCTGTGGAACGGCTTGCCATGCCATTTCCACCTGGCGCCTCAGTTGGACCAGCGTTCGTGCTGGACGTGCAGACCGCGTGAGACGACGCTTCATCCAGTCCCAAACATGCTCAATGGGGGACAGATCCGGAGATCTTGCTGGCCAGGGTAGTTGACTTACACCTTCTAGAGCACGTTGGGTGGCACGGGATACATGCGGACGTGCATTGTCCTGTTGGAACAGCAAGTTCCCTTGCCGGTCTAGGAATGGTAGAACGATGGGTTCGATGACGGTTTGGATGTACCGTGCACTATTCAGTGTCCCCTCGACGATCACCAGTGGTGTACGGCCAGTGTAGGAGATCGCTCCCCACACCATGATGCCGGGTGTTGGCCCTGTGTGCCTCGGTCGTATGCAGTCCTGATTGTGGCGCTCACCTGCACGGCGCCAAACACGCATACGACCATCATTGGCACCAAGGCAGAAGCGACTCTCATCGCTGAAGACGACACGTCTCCATTCGTCCCTCCATTCACGCCTGTCGCGACACCACTGGAGGCGGGCTGCACGATGTTGGGGCGTGAGCGGAAGACGGCCTAACGGTGTGCGGGACCGTAGCCCAGCTTCATGGAGACGGTTGCGAATGGTCCTCGCCGATACCCCACGAGCAACAGTGTCCCTAATTTGCTGGGAAGTGGCGGTGCGGTCCCCTACGGCACTGCGTAGGATCCTACGGTCTTGGCGTGCATCCGTGCGTCGCTGCGGTCCGGTCCCAGGTCGACGGGCACGTGCACCTTCCGCCGACCACTGGCGACAACATCGATGTACTGTGGAGACCTCACGCCCCACGTGTTGAGCAATTCGGCGGTACGTCCACCCGGCCTCCCGCATGCCCACTATACGCCCTCGCTCAAAGTCCGTCAACTGCACATACGGTTCACGTCCACGCTGTCGCGGCATGCTACCAGTGTTAAAGACTGCGATGGAGCTCCGTATGCCACGGCAAACTGGCTGACACTAACGGCGGCGGTGCACAAATGCTGCGCAGCTAGCGCCATCCGACGGCCAACACCGCGGTTCCTGGTGTGTCCGCTGTGCCGTGCGTGTGATCATTGCTTGTACAGCCCTCTCGCAGTGTCCGGAGCAAGTATGATGGGTCTGACACACCGGTGTCAATGTGTTCTTTTTTCCATTTCCAGGAGTGTATAAATAAAATTTTGTTGTTTTATAAGAAGAATATAAAAAGATGGTAGGATGGAGGAGAGATTTGTTAGTGCCATCACCTATTGTGACTGACGGTGCAAACCTCGGAATGGTTTCTTGTAGCTGTTGACCGCCAGTCACACACACACACCCACACACAAATTGGTTATTAGTAAATAAATAGTATTGCTAATCCTATGCATTGCTAATCCTATGTATTAACTTTAGGTGCTCATCTGTGTACAGCGTTTGGCGATTTCTTGGCTAGATGACCAGCACCTTATGCTTATTCACTGTCACATCTCGTCTTCCTCCTCCAGGTCCTCTTCATTGTCACTGTTTTCGCTGTCGCTGTGAGTATCTCTGCCTGCCCTCTGGAGATTGATGTTACGTTGAATATAGGCATGTCTGTTGTGCCGTGTCCACAATACTCTTCCTGTGTTGTTTTGGAAATACTGTTTGCCAGTACATTAAGTTCTGCCCATTGTTTTTCGTCTCTTATTGCTGTGTATATATCTATGTTTGTTTCTGTGTAGCCTAAGTGTAGTGTATGTCTATTGTTCTCGTACTGCCTGCAGAAAAAGACAGTGTGTTCTGCGGAACCGTCTTCCCCGCATGTGCATGTAGGTGTCTGCCTCAGACTCACGCGGTTGAGTGCGTGGGATAACGTCCGTGTACGGTTAACAAATGTACCATATCGCGGCTGGGGTCGATGTATTTCATTCCCAACCGCTCCCTTATGTCAGAGAGAAAATCGTGCCGTCTGCGTCTCTTGTCACTTACGTCCCACTCACCTTGCCATGTATCCGAACGCCAACTTTTAAGGCGACGTACATCTACATCTACATTTATACTCCGCAAGCCACCCAACGGTGTGTGGCGGAGGGCACTTTACGTGCCACTGTCATTACCTCCCTTTCCTGTTCCAGTCGCGTATGGTTCGCGGGAAGAACGACTGTCTGAAAGCCTCCGTGCGCGCTCTAATCTCTCTAAATTTATATTCGTGATCTCCTCGGGAGGTATAAGTAGGGGGAAGCAATATATTCGATACCTCATCCAGAAACGCACCATCTCGAAACCTGGCGAGCAAGCTACACCGCGATGCAGAGCGACTCTCTTGCAGAGTCTGCCACTTGAGTTTATTAAACATCTCCGTAACGCTATCACGGTCACCAAATAACCCTGTGATGAAACGCGCCGCTCTTCTTTGGATCTTCTCTATCTCCTCCGTCAACCCGATCTGGTACGGATCCCACACTGATGAGCAATACTCAAGTATAGGTCGAACGAGTGTTTTGTAAGCCACCTCCTTTGTTGATGGACTCCATTTTCTAAGCACTCTCCCAATGAATCTCAACCTGGTACCCGCCTTACCAACAATTAATTTTATATGATCATTCCACTTCAAATCGTTCCGCACGCATACTCCCAGATATTTTACAGAAGTAACTGCTACCAATGTTTGTTCCGCTATCATATAATCATACAATAAAGGATCCTTCTTTCTATGTATTCGCAATACATTACATTTGTCTATGTTAAGTGACAGTTGCCACTCCCTGCACCAAGTGCCTATCCGCTGCAGATCTTCCTGCATTTTGCTACAATTTTCTAATTCTGCAACTTCTCTGTGTACTACAGCATCATCCGCGAAAAGCCGCATGGAACTTCCGACACTATCTACTAGGTCATTTATATATATTGTGAAAAGCAATGGTCCCATAACACTCCCCTGTGGCACGCCAGAGGTTACTTTAACGTCTGTACACGTCTCTACATTGATAACAACATGCTGTGTTCTGTTTGCTAAAAACTCTTCAATCCAGCCACACAGCTGGTCTGATATTCCGTAGGCTCTTACTTTGTTTATTAGGCGACAGTGCGGAACTGTATCGAACGCCTTCCGGAAGTCAAGAAAAATAGCATCTACCTGCGAGCTTGTATCTAATATTTTCTGGGTCTCATGAACAAATAACGCGAGTTGGGTCTCACACGATCGCTGTTTCCGGAATCCATGTTGATTCCTACATAGTAGATTCTGGGTTTCCAAAAACGACATGATACTCGAGCAAAAAACATGTTCTAAAATTCTACAACAGATCGACGTCAGAGATATAGGTCTATAGTTTTGCGCATCTGCTCGACGACCCTTCTTGAAGACTGGGACTACCTGTGCTCTTTTCCAATCATTTGGAACCCTCCGTTCCTCTAGAGACTTGCGGTACACGGCTGTTAGAAGGGGGGCACGTTCTTTCGCGTACTCTGTGTAGAATCGAATTGGTATCTCGTCAGGTCCAGTGGACTTTCCTCTGTTGAGTGATTCCAGTTGCTTTTCTATTCCTTGGACACTTATTTCGATGTCAGCCATTTTTTTCGTTTGTGCGAGGATTTAGAGAAGGAACTGCAGTGCGGTCTTCCTCTGTGAAACAGCTTTGGAAAAAGGTGTTTAGTATTTCAGCTTTACGCGTGTCATCCTCTGTTTCAATGCCATCATCATCCCGGAGTGTCTGGATATGCTGTTTCGAGCCACTTACTGATTCAACGTAAGACCAGAACTTCCTAGGATTTTCTGTCAAGTCGGTACATAGAATTTTACTTTCGAATTCACTGAACGCTTCTCGCATAGCCCTCCTTACGCTAACTTTGACATCGCTTAGCTTCTGTTTGTCTGAGAGGGTTTGGCTGCGTTTAAACTTGGAGTGAAGCTCTCTTTGCTTTCGCAGTAGTTTCCTAACTTTGTTGTTGTACCACGGTGGGTTTTTCCCGTCCCTCACAGTTTTACTCGGCACGTGCCTGTCTAAAACGCATTTTACGATTGCCTTGAACTTTTTTCATAAACACTCAACATTGTCAGTGTCGGAACAGAAATTTTCGTTTTGATCTGTTAGGTAGTCTGAAATCTGCCTTCTATTACTCTTGCTAAACAGATAAACATTCCTGCCTTTTTTTTTATATTCCTATTAACTTCCATATTCAGGGATGCTGCAACGGCCTTATGATCACTGATTCCCTGTTCTGCACTCACAGAGTCGAAAAGTTCGGGTCTGTTTGTTATCAGTAGGTCCAAGATGTTATCTCCACGAGTCGGTTCTCTGTTTAATTGCTCGAGGTAATTTTCGGATAGTGCACTCAGTATAATGTCACTCGATGCTCTGTCCCTACCACCCGTCCTAAACATCTGAGTGTCCCAGTCTATATCTGGTAAATTGAAATCTCCACCTAAGACTATAACATGCTGAGGAAATTTATGTGAAATGTATTCCAAATTTTCTCTCAGTTGTTCTGCCACTAACGCTGCTGAGTCGGGAGGTCGGTAAAAGGAGCCAATTATTAACCTAGCTCGGTTGTTGAGTGTAACCTCCACACATAATAATTCACAGGAACTATCCACTTCTACTTCACTACAGGATAAACTACTACTAACAGCGACGAACACTCCACCACCGGTTGCATGCAATCTATCCTTCCTAAACACCGTCTGTACCTTTGTCTCTATCGGCACGCCAGTTATTGCGTGAACCTTATGTAGTCTCCCCATCTTTAAGCAGTATCTCGGAGCTCTGTATTTGATCGTGATATCTATGGGGCATATATCGAGCACCGCACACTGTGCATCCACTGAGGTGGTGCCGTAGGCTCGAGTTAGCCTAAGTAGAACACTTCTCTGTCCTCGTCTGATTTTTGCGTTGTTGGTGACCAGGTTCAATTTGTGTGCCCAAGTGCTAGATGCGAAGCTGAGTACTGTTTCGAAGAACGCACAATGGTATGTCCGTACGACTTGTAGAGGTAGCCTGCACTGTTTTGAATTGAGCCCTGACCAGTGCATGTAGCATTCTTTCCTTCTTTGTCTGTCGTTAGCGTTATGTGTTCGTGGAAATTCAACTTCTCATCTACGTGTATCCCAAGACAGTGCGTAACGTGTGCTCATTTTATGTATTTGTCCCCAATTTTAAGTGAAGGAGTCCTTTGATGTGATCCTTTCATTAATGTCTATTTTGTTTTGTTTTCGGGTATTCTGAGTTTATTGTTGTGACACCACTGCGTAATTGTTTGTAGTATTCCACTGGCTTTCTCTTCTAACTGGACTCTACAAGTAATAGGTCATCTGCGTAGGCGACAATTCCGTCTGACCTATCATCTCCATCTAGAAGTTGTAGGCGGGGTTCGATTGTAGTGTCCCAGAAGATAGAGCCGCTCTTCGACCCTTGAGGACAGCCTTTGGTAATTCTTTTAATTATTTTCCGGCTCTCCATCTGCCTTTAGACTACTCGGTCTTTTCTCTAGTCTAGCAGACTGTTGCATAGCGTACCTCCATATGTCTTAACCTCTGAAACATTGCGGGCGTACCTCTGTCTCGTGTCCACTCATTATTGCTGCTATCAGAAGAAGGGGCGAATACAACGTTTCTTGTTTCTTCCGCCTCCGATGAGAAATGAAAATAAGTCAGCATGAGAGATATACATTGACAAAGAAAAAATTACGCAGACACACAACGAGGAAGAAACGAAATGAAACTTCACGCGTCGAAGAGGTGTATGATTTTAAATCAGAGGCCAATTTACCAAGAAACTGACAGTTTGACCCAAGGTGTCACTGTGAGGTAGCAGTCCCTGTGGATTGTATGCTTGTAATGATTCGGTTGAGAAGGCGAATGTACTGCCGTTGCATCCTTTACCGAGCCAAGTTGAACCACAACTGTTGTAAGTTGTACTTGATATGCTGGACACTCGTAGTGGGACAGAGTTGACATCCTAATTAGTATCACACATGTGCTATCTGTGGACAGTTCTTTGGATATAATTTGCTGCGTGAGTTCCACGGTATCATTCAGACAGCTCATAGGGACACGTGTCATGTGTGGGCGAGCATTGTTCTGCTGAAAAATGAGTCCACATTCCTGCCACATGAGAAGTAAGAGGTGAGGGTGCAGTACGTGTGTGACGTACCACTGTTCCGCCAGATTTTGCTCACTCACTACGTGCAGTCATGCCCAATGGCTCCCCATACTACGACGCAAGCAGTAACTCCGCTATGACTCTCCAAAACATTAGGAGAATGGGAACTCTTCTCAAATCACCATCGCCGGCCGCTGGTGGCCGAGCGGTTCTGGCGCTACAGTCTGGAACCGCGCGACCGCTACGGTCGCAGGTTCGAATCCTGCCTCGGGCATGGATGTGTGTGTTGTCCTTAGGTTAGTTAGGTTTAAGTAGTTCTAAGTTCTAGGGGACTTATGACCTCAGCAGTTGAGTCCCATAGTGCTCAGAGCCATCAAATCACCATCATACTCGGCGAAGATGGTCATCTGCGACAGTGTGGAACAGTTATTCATTGCTGTACACAATACCACGTCATTCATCAATCGTCCATGCTTTCCAGTCACGCCACCGCTGCAAACAGAATTGTCTGTGCTGTGATGTTAACAGGAGCCTACGCAAGCCATGCTAATTTCCTAGTCTTGCGGCCGTTTGTTTTGGATGAATAGATTGGAACTACAGAGAATAATACAGTGGGTGTTGTGTACATAGTTCCGCGTATTCAGCGCGTACACTTTCCCACTAGAGCGCGCCCCACTAAGCACAACAGCGCAGGCGCAGCGCTCGTCCGTCTCCGCACTACGAGATGGCGCTGTCTTAAAGAGGGTCTAAATTCTGCTTCCGCCGATCCGCGTATTAATATGTAACGCAGCCAATGAGATTGCTGCTAACGTAGAACCTTTTCTTCTCGAGGATCACACTCGCGCAGTGATACCTGAACGCTCGAGGTATTATAACGAGTGTACAGACCTGCGATTAGTCAGTCTGCATTAGTCTGTAGTCAAGTTTCAGTCTGCGCCTAATAACATTACCATATTCCTGTACATAGCCATGAAGATAAATGAAGAGACACTTTGTCAAGTATCAGAGATATGTGAGAATAAGATTAACGTATCAAGACCAAGGGAACTTAAGATTGTCAATTGTAAATAGCATCCAGAATCAAGTTAAGTAAGGTTTATGCTTGTTATTATTTTAATAAATGTGTGTGAAAATTAATCAAGTCCTGTTTAAAGTTGGTCACCGTCAATCTGCTACTCTAAGCGTGCAAGTGGCATTTCTATCGTCTGACCTAACGGCAGAAGATAAACACGCCACGATAAGACAACGAGACATATTGCTGACACTCGCCTACTTCGTTAGAGCGACAAGTCAAATAATCTGATGGTGTGTGTAGCGAAGGTCTCACAGTACGCACACCACAGAGTCCAATACTTGTTCTCGGATGGCAGGTGCAGATGTGGAGGGGTTACCACGTGCTACATGCGCAGTGTGGCTATCCTCCCTCGCGATGATCGATCGGGAACTCACAAATGGTATGCTTGCCCTCGCATTCTCAGTCAGTTCAATATCGGGCCAATACCACATCCAAGTGATCCTAATGTCGAACTCACGAACCCTGTCAGTAGCAAAATAACCTGAAGGGATCTCCATAAGCAGAGTCTGACACAGCGAGCTGGAATTCCAAAAGCACCCACGTCATGCAAATACTGTAACAGGAAAACGTGGTTCTGAAGCCGTAAAACATGGAATATGGGGCAATGTGTCACACCGCTTCCAAGTTCTGGCCGAGTTTACATTCGGGGAATAGTTAGCAGGTTTGCATTACAGTCAATGAGTATGACACCATTTTGACTATGGTACGATGTTTATTACCCAATGGTGGTTCTGTGTTCGAAAGCGATAGGGTCCCTGCTTATACATCTCGCATCGACCAGCACAGGTATTGTGTGCACGAGGATGAATTGTTGCAGCTATTATGGCCACCACAGTCACCAAATCCTAGTTTTATTGAGTTTTTCTTGCCTACTTTGATGGGAAGTGTGCATCGTCGCTATCCGCCACCATCATTGTTACCTGAAACGTGCCAGTATTTTGCAGGATAGAAAGGTATAAAACTCATTTGAAAGCCCTACAGGAGCAATATTTATTCATTCCGAGGTGCCTGGAAGCTGTTTCGAAAGCCAATGGTTTTTCTACACCGTCTTAGTCACGGTAATGTGTTTTTGATGTTCCTATATTTTTTACCAACCCCTGCATGTAGACAGTGGTTCAGATGGCTGCAGTTGACTTAGCCTAAGGTGGTATGCTTTCCTGCTGCCAATTGATACTTTGTTATCTCTTAAGCCTCTCGCTACGAGTTGCCGAGTATTACACAGTTTCCACTCATGAACTTCATATTCACCAGATGTACCTGCATTAATTCAAACGATTCTACCCTTCGCTCTGAGATCTCTCCGCTTGTAACCTTTATCCCGTATCACTGGCGATGGCTCTCCATCCTCCACCATAACCGAGTCCATCAACATGAGGTAGAAAATATGAGGTAGCCAAGGAGGTGGAAACGTGGGTTCTACTATGCCAATACTGCTTGGTAGCTACAACAGGAAACACAATTTTTTAGCAAGAGTACAAAATAAGAAATTATTTATTACTTAACTTTGTTGTAGTACAAGATCTGTTCTCTGACAATTATAGAAGACGCGACTAATGTAGAATAACATAATTTACAAGTCACAAATGTTGCAGTGACGAATTAATCTCTCGTAATCTTGAATGTCGAATCCGGTGAATTTGAAGACTAACTTGTAACTGGGCTACAAAGACTTGATGGCAGCAATGACTGAGCTGCAGACGATGACTAACATCGGCGTTGGCTGACCACTGAGCGCGGCTACGAACTGTAGACTGTCACTGCTGCACATGAAGTGGCCTAGCGGCGAACGTAAGTACTGCGAGTGGCTGTGTACTCTTTGGCTAGCACAGCCGTTCTATTGTTCCGTTTATCGAGAGAATCGCTTCCGGTGGATCGATCTATCAGGCGGCGGTGTGGTCGTATGACTGGCGACATTACAATTGCGTTCTTTGAATCTCCTTTCATTACACGTAATTTTTTTCTCTGTAAAACACGTTGCTTGATAATTCTGTGGATTTTACTTAGAAAGTGTGTGACCACCACCTGTCGCGTAATTCACTCTGTCTTCAATTATTGGCTTTACCGTGTATTCGAAGTTATACATCTGTGGTGCATGACCGCTATAAATTTGCACTTTCTAGGGGGTTCATGAGCAACAGAAATTCACTTTCGTGGCCTTCCTGAGGTTATTTATTTTTCAAAAATTTTAATAAACTTGTGAATTATTGCAGCAAGAATATTGGTATTTCAACATTCCCTTACACGTTTCTCCTTGCTCCCTATGATTTTTTTGTAAATTTGTAATTAGAGCTAAATCTCAATAACTACCTCTCTGTAAAGAACGAATAAATTCCGTGGACTATGCTGTTGGATTCTCTGTCTCGCTATACTCTCAATTTTTTCAGACCAGTCTTTCTAATGACATGTGGCACGGTTCTTCTTCTGGCAGGTACTTCTTATTTGCCAACAGTGGCTGTGAATATCGTTTTTCTTCCCTATGCTTTTCGGTTCTGTACAGTTAGCAGTGCATTAGCATTCTGACAGCGACAGGACATAACACCGCACAGATTACGATTTTAGTGAGAATCTGAAATACACTTAACCGTACACTCAGCGTTTTCCATGCTTGAATAGACTCATTCTTCACTAAATAATCCTTATTACTTACGCTAAGTGGCAGCCAGTAACTGGTACGATGAAATAAATATCGGATGTTGTCAACATTCATTTTTTTCAGACCATTTCAGGAACGTAATTTATGCACGTAATAGCGGCTTAATGCTACATAATCGTGTCTATTGTTACACACTCAAAGTCTAAGTAGCTCCTATTTTTCTTGGAGAATGGTGAGAACTTACTTGCACAATCTAGGGCAAACAAACGTAACATCACGAATTTGCTCTTGCTCACCCCGTAATGATACGACTAGTTTCTGATCACAGGTTTAAATATTCTAGACAAGGAAATCCACCTCATTTTCTTCGTGCCGCAATGCAGTGATTTTTGTTCTGTGGTCAGGAGCATACAGACCAAAAAAGAGATCCGCTTCCAGCCTGTTTTCGTGAGGTGATGACACTCACCTTGGTGATTCCTATCGGAAATCGTATCGCACTATCTCTAAATGCTAAGAAAAAATGTTAGTATTGCAAACAGTTTGAAATGTCACAAATTACAAAGTCGTAAATGAAGATTTTTAGTTGCAGTATAAGTCTAAATACATAGATGACGACCTCTTCCGCTCCACATAAACCCAAAAGCGCTAAATGAATGTCAGGGCATCGCATTATATAAATGGACTTTCTGTGCCAGTAGCACAATAGTGCTATTGTACTCCTTACAACGTGGAGAAGAGAAAATGAACAGTACATTGCAAAACTAATGGTTATAAACAGCAGCTCATTCGCTGTGTGCAGAACATACACGCCCTCTGAAACGTCTTCCATAGTGCTATTTTAAAAATGGCGGAAACTAATGGTCCGATTATAGCGTACAAAAGGAATAAACTGTGATTTTACCTCCGTCATATGTAACTGTCCTAAGATTCAATTGTTCTTGTGAAACACAACTAGCACTTCTTTCTAGTGAAGCGACCAGTACTATCTACAGGGGATATCCAACTGGCTGCACATTTTTATTTTTCCAAGATGCTTCTGAGGCCGCTCCTCCAACTATTCTTCTAATTACGTGTCTATAAAGTATCATCTCAGTTGTGCGATTGAATTCGTGTTTTCTTGTCAGAAATGTCACAGTTCGCGGTGAGTAAAGTAAAGGTAAACTCGTACGATATGGATTTCTGGGAGAGACCGAGGGGCAGTTTCAGTCGCCATATAGCAAACGTTTTTCTTCTCCTCATCAGGTTATCTTCCATTAAGAAGGCTGTTGCACTCAGCGACTGTTATAATGACTTGTAAGTAATAGATTTCAGCTATCAGTCGTCCTTTTTAAATTTTATTGGCAGATCTAGAATTGAGCTAGAAACCAGCCATTCTCATTGCACTATCATTTTTGATAAATGCATGTAATGCCTGTTGGTCGGGCTTCATCCACAGTGAGTAGTATTCAATGAAATGTGGATGAAGCCCGAGAAAAAGGCATTACATGCATTTATCAAAAATGATAGTGCATTGAGAATGGCTATGTAAACGATTTAGGAGACTATATGAGCCGTCTTCAGGGATTGTCGGGTGATGATGCTGTCGTTTACTCCCTGATAAACTCATGTAAAGACCAATACGAATTATAAAATGATTTACATATGGTGCGAAATATGACACTAGATTATTAACAATAAAATGTGTGAGAATCTTCACAAGAACAGTAAAAAAGTCCGTAAAATTTATGTTACACAATAAATCAAATTTCAAGTTTGTTGATTCAACTAAACATCTGGGGATTACAATTAGGAACCACTTAAATTGGAATATTAACATAGAGAAGTTGTGGGAAATGCGAACCAAAGACTGCGTTTCATTGGAAGAAGATGCAACATAACTATTAAACAAAATGCCTACACTAAACTTGTCCGTCTTTTACTGGAGCATCGCTTTCTATATGGGATCCTCATCAGATAGTACTGATGGAGGATATCGAAAATGTTCAAAGAAGTATAGCTTGAAACTTCCTGGCAGAATAAAACTGTGTGCCGCACCGAGTCTGGAACTCGGGACCTTTGCCTTTCGCGGGCAAGTGCTCGACCAACTGAGCTACCCAAGCACGACCCACGCGCAGTCCTCGCAGCTTTAATTCCGCCAGTACTTCGTCTCCTACCTTCCAAACTTCACAGAAGCTCTCCTGCGGTTCGCAGGACTGCGCGTGAGTCGTGCTTGGGTAACTCAGTTGGTAGAGCATTTGTCCGCGAAAGGCAAAGGTCCCGGGTTCCAGCCTCGGTCCGACACACAGTTTTATTCTGCCAGGAAGTTTCATATCACGCACACTCTGCTGTAACGTGAAGATGTCATTCCAGTATAGCTTGTTTTACACTCCTGGAAATGGAAAAAAGAACACATTGACACCGGTGTGTCAGACCCACCATACTTCCTCCGGACACTGCGAGAGGGCTGTACAAGCAATGATCACACGCACGGCACAGCGGACACACATTAGGAACCGCGGTGTTGGCCGTCGAATGACGCTAGCTGAGCAGCATTTGTGCACCGCCGCCGTCAGTGTCAGCCAGTTTGCCGTGGCATACGGAGCTCCATCGCAGTCTTTAACACTGGTAGCATGCCGCGACAGCGTGGACGTGAACCGTATGTGCAGTTGACGGACTTTGAGCGAGGGCGTATAGTGGGCATGCGGGAGGCCGGGTGGACGTACCACCGAATTGCTCAACACGTGGGGCGTGAGGTCTCCACAGTACATCGATGTTGTCGCCAGTGGTCGGCGGAAGGTGCACGTGCCCGTCGACCTGGGACCGGACCGCAGCGACGCACGGATGCACGCCAAGACCGTAGGATCCTACGCAGTGCCGTAGGGGACCGCACCGCCACTTCCCAGCAAATTAGGGACACTGTTGCTCCTGGGGTATCGGCGAGGACCATTCGCAACCGTCTCCATGAAGCTGGGCTACGGTCCCGCACACCGTTAGGCCGTCTTCCGCTCACGCCCCAACATCGTGCAGCCCGCCTCCAGTGGTGTAGCGACAGGCGTGAATGGAGGGACGAATGGAGACGTGTCGTCTTCAGCGATGAGAGTCGCTTCTGCCTTGGTGCCAATGATGGTCGTATGCGTGTTTGGCGCCGTGCAGGTGAGCGCCACAATCAGGACTGCATACGACCGAGGCACACAGGGCCAACACCCGGCATCATGGTGTGGGGAGCGATCTCCTACACTGACCGTACACCACTGGTGATCGTCGAGGGGACACTGAATAGTGCACGGTACATCCAAACCGTCATCGAACCCATCGTTCTACCATTCCTAGACCGGCAAGGGAACTTGCTGTTCCAACAGGACAATGCACGTCCGCATGTATCCCGTGCCACCCAACGTGCTCTAGAAGGTGTAAGTCAACTACCCTGGCCAGCAAGATCTCCGGATCTGTCCCCCATTGAGCATGTTTGGGACTGGATGAAGCGTCGTCTCACGCGGTCTGCACGTCCAGCACGAACGCTGGTCCAACTGAGGCGCCAGGTGGAAATGGCATGGCAAGGACTACATCCAGCATCTCTACGATCGTCTCCATGGGAGAATAGCAGCCTGCATTGCTGCGAAAGGTGGATATACACTGTACTAGTGCCGACATTGTGCATGCTCTGTTGCCTGTGTCTATGTGCCTGTGGTTCTGTCAGTGTGATCATGTGATGTATCTGACCCCAGGAATGTGTCAATAAAGTTTCCCCTTCCTGGGACAATGAATTCACGGTGTTCTTATTTCAATTTCCAGGAGTGTATATACGATTCTGGGTGACAATAAGTGAAAACAAAGGTGTTTTCCGTTGCAGCAAGATCTTTTCAAGATATTTCAATGATCAACTTTCTCCTCCTAATGCGAGACCAATTTGACTCTCACCTAAACCGGGAGGAATCATCATTGAAATATAATCAGAGATATATGAGCTCGAACGTCTCAGTTTTTCCTCTTGGCTCCAGAGAGTCATTGTGAGTGTCATGCTGTAGGCGCCAGGGTGTGGACAGCACGGGCAAGTGATCGCCCTGACCACTGTCGTTGCTCAGCTGGTTGCAACCACGGATGGCAATGTGGAGGCAAGACAACTGCAGCAAGTGGAACCGGCAAGATCTTCCGGTGGCCAGCGCAATCGCCGTGGTTCAAGAGGTGGACAAGCCTGCGGCGAGTCACCAGCAATCGGAATGGGACGGCGGCCGAAGTTCTCGTAAAGGGACACTGGGCCCGAAGACGTTTGGGGTAGACAGTTGCTGGGCAGAGACGAACAAGCCAGGTCTGAGCAGAGCCATGAGTGAGGGCCTCAAGAAACTGCTGCGAGACTATGAGCCTGCCGTCCCTACGTGGCGTGACAGCTGTGTGGGCACGACAGCCTTGTCATGTGGTCGCTTAATTGATGGTTACAGACCGTGGTTGCATGTGCTGGCAGCGATGGTAGGTCGAATTTGTTAACTACACGCTCTTAGTATGATTAACTGTATGAATCCTAAAGTGCTCTCTTAACCAGAGCTATGGAAAATAGAGTTCTGACATATTCTGCAGAGAATTCGTCTTCCTACTTGCCCGTTGAAAATAAACTATTATTTGTGCTACTGTTTAAGAATTATTAAGATGTAAACGTAGGTAGTTTGGTAGTTTGGTAGTTGTGTGTAACTTGTGTTGGTAGCTACCTAGTGGTTGTAGTGGTATTATAGCATCACTTAGTTCTATGTTACAATGCTAGTTAATTTAGATGTTGTTTACTGATTTTGGCCGAGGCCAACCGTTGTAAGTTGTTATTGTCATTACCCAGTTATATTTATTGGAGCAAAGGTTGGATTTAACTTTTTATTTAATGAAAGGCATTTTATTGAAATGAGTTGTAGAGCCCTGTTGAAAGCTTATTTTGGACTGTCTGTTGATGTTAAATAAAGTTATTGTCAAATCGAATCTAACATCTGCATAACCGCCTGCCTGAACGACTTCTTCTTCCTGTGCCTATGTGGTTCGGATGTTGGCAAAAATGGTGGCATTCTTCTGTTGCAGGTAGCAACACGGAATAGTTCTGTTAACGACACATTGAACCAGCATCTAAGGTTGTCAAACAAAGAACTCTTTTGCTGTTTGATGTGTCGGCAGCTGGGCCAACACCTTGTAGAATGAAGTGGCTGAAAGTGCACGCTAAACTAACGCAGACGTGCGTGAAGTACTGGAACATGAGACTTATTAATGAATAAGAAGAACAGTACGTATCTGGAATAATATACTTAACTTTATTCTCTTGTTGGAATACATCTCTTGAATAGTAGTAAGCTATAAGCACTGATACACATGGCGCCTTGCTAGGTAGTAGCTATGGAATAAGCTGAAGGCTATTCTATCAGTCTTTCGGCAAATGAGAGGAAGACTTGGTAGGTCTGGTCGCAAGCTATGTCGTCCGTACAACTGGGGCGAGGTCATGTCCGTGTCTTGTGACCTGCCATGTGGTGGCGCTAGGATTGCGATTACACAGTGGCGACACGCGGGTCCGACATGTACTACAGGACCGCGGCCGATTTAAGTTACCACCTAGCCAGTGTGGTGTCTAGCGGTGACACCACACTGTTCATGTTCTTTGAAGTATTTTCTGTATTAAACCATATCTATTTCTATACGCATATGTCCTAGATATTGCAACTTTCACCATTTCACTATCTTGATTAGTTTAGGTGTTGTCTTCGTTCTTCTGAAGACTTGTACATTTGTCGTCTCTGGGTGCAAGGTATTATCAGGATCCACCTATAAAGCCACAATTCGAATGTCCATGTTTTCATTTAAGATCCATGTCTCTACCCCACACAGGAGGACAGAATATACATAGCAGTGCAGAAAACTGACTTTTGTTCTTGGACTTAGGTTACGGATTTTGAAGACAGCATTCATTTTCTGAAGCACACTTTTTGCTTTCCCAATGTGAATCTTGACTTCTTGTGAGTTATCCCAATTTTCATTTATTATGGTTCCGAAGCATGTATATTATTTTACCATTTCTACAGTTCTTTGGTTTATGACTATGTCTACTCCTGTAATATTGTCCTCACTTATGACCATGAGTCTTGTCCTTGTGGTGTTTATTTTAAGCAAATACTGACTTTTAACTCATACAGTCCTATCCATTACTAATTGTAACGCTTTGATAGTGTCAGCAAATACAATAATATTATCAGCATATCGAATGTTGTTTGATCTTATTCCATTTTACCAGGGATTCTCTAAATATGAATTCTGAGTATACATTAACTACTATGGGTGACAAGATACATTCCTGTCTTACCCCCCTTAGAATTTTGACTTCTTCCGTGTATTCTCTATCAATACGCAAGACCGTTGTTTGATTCCAGCATAGGTTCTTGATTCGTAGATCCTATTCCTACATTCCAATATTACTCCAAATCTCCATCAATCTGTCCTGTTTTAATCACAAGCCTTTTGGTAATCTATCAGGCAAGCAGATACATTTTTATTTGCATCTTTGAAACAATACTTGTACACTGAAGAAGGCTTCTCTCGTACCCACGACATCCAAAAATCTGAACTTGTTGGCGACTATCTGTTCCTCACATTGTCTATTTATTCTTCTATCACCCAAAAACTATTTCAAGATATGGCTCATTAATACTGGATCACGCTTCACCCACATCCTAAACTACAAATAGCAGCAGGGTGTGACAGATTATTGTGCCAGTAGAGATGTAGCTTGATACTACTAGAATTGTAGATAATACATTGTGTCTTGCTTTCCTTTTTGATGTTTCACCCATGGCTACTAGGAACATGCTGGGTGCACCCTGGAAGTAGTTCTTGTGGGTAGTAGAGGACGTTGGCCAGATCACTGCACGGATTTGAAACTAACACGGCACCTTTGGCAGATCTTGGGTGAACCAGTGCAGTTTTCAGTGAGAAAGTTTTAAATGAGGACCGACAGTCCTTTCCGGTTATTCATGCTTAAGCGGAATTGCATTGTAATTTATCTTCTGTCGACATTGAATCATATTCGTGGGGCAAGGTGCTGCATCGCTGATTTGGTGCATGCTCTACGGTTTTGTGGTGTTGCGTTATCTTTTGTTGTCAATAGAACAGTTTGGGTCATGCATGATGGACTAGAACAGTGGTTTTTATTTTGGCAGAGCTTCTCCAACTGGGATGGCCAGAGAGATCTCACTAGATTTCAGTTACCACAAGGTTCTATTCATGCACTGGATGCAGTACTCAGGGCTAGTTTACCTTGGTTCCAGTTGGGTGTTCATTACTGTTAGTGTGGCATAGGGTGCTGCCTGATCACAGATTAGACTGGTGTATGACTGCATCATCCACACAATTCCGAAGACGGCAAGAGCTGACAAGTGCGAGAATTATCGCACAATCAGCTTAACAGCTCATGCATCGAAGCTACTTACAAGAATAATACACAGAAGAATGGAAAAGAAAATTGAGAATGCGCTAGGTGACGACCAGTTTGGCTTTAGGAAAAGTAAAGGGACGAGAGAGGCAATTCTGACGTTACGGCTAATAATGGAAGCAAGGCTAAAGGAAAATCAAGACACTTTCATAGGATTTGTCGACCTGGAAAAAGCGTTCGACAATATAAAATGGTGCAAGCTGTTCGAGATTCTGAAAAAAGTAGGGGTAAGCTCTAGGGAGAGAAGGGTCATATACAATATGTACAACAACCAAGAGGGAATAATAAGAGTGGACGATCAAGAACGAAGTGCTCGTATTAAGAAGGGTGTAAGACATGGCTGTAGCCTTTCGCCCCTACTTTTCAATCTGTACATCGAGGAAGCAATGACGGAAATAAAAGAAAGGTTCAGGAGTGGAATCAAAGTACAAGGTGAAAGGATATCAATGATACGATTCGCTGATGACATTCCTATCCTGAGTGAAAGTGAAGAAGAATTAAATGATCTGCTGAACGGAATGAACAGTCTAATGAGTACACAGCATGGTTTGAGAGTAAATCGGAGAAAGACGAAGGTAATGAGAAGTAGTAGAAATGAGAACAGCGAGAAACTTAACATCAGGATTGATGATCACGAAGTCAATGAAGTTAAGGAATTCTGCCACCTAGGCAGTAAAATAACCAATGACGGACGGAGCAAGGAGGACATCAAAAGCAGACTCGCTATGGCAAAAAAGGCATTTCTGGCCAAGGTAAGTCTACTAATATCAAATACCGGCCTTAATTTGAGGAAGAAATTTCTGAGAATGTACGTCTGGAGTACAGCATTGTATGGTAGTGAAACATGGACTGTGGGAAAACCGGAACAGAAGAGAATCGAAGCATTTGAGATGCGGTGCTATAGACGAATGTTGAAAATTAGATGGACTGATAAGGTAAGGAATGAGGAGGTTCTACGCATTTTTGATAAATGCATGTAATGCCTGTTGGTCGGGCTTCATCCACAGTGAGTAGTATTCAATGAAATGTGGATGAAGCCCGAGAAAAAGGCATTACATGCATTTATCAAAAATGATAGTGCATTGAGAATGGCAATGTAAACGATTTAGGAGACTATATGAGCCGTCTTCAGGGATTGTCGGGTGATGATGCTGTCGTTTACTCCCTGATAAACTCATGTAAAGACCAATACGAATTATAAAATGATTTACATATGGTGCGAAATATGACACTAGATTATTAACAATAAAATGTGTGAGAATCTTCACAAGAACAGTAAAAAAGTCCGTAAAATTTATGTTACACAATAAATCAAATTTCAAGTTTGTTGATTCAACTAAACATCTGGGGATTACAATTAGGAACCACTTAAATTGGAATATTAACATAGAGAAGTTGTGGGAAATGCGAACCAAAGACTGCGTTTCATTGGAAGAAGATGCAACATAACTATTAAACAAAATGCCTACACTAAACTTGTCCGTCTTTTACTGGAGCATCGCTTTCTATATGGGATCCTCATCAGATAGTACTGATGGAGGATATCGAAAATGTTCAAAGAAGTATAGCTTGAAACTTCCTGGCAGAATAAAACTGTGTGCCGCACCGAGTCTGGAACTCGGGACCTTTGCCTTTCGCGGGCAAGTGCTCGACCAACTGAGCTACCCAAGCACGACCCACGCGCAGTCCTCGCAGCTTTAATTCCGCCAGTACTTCGTCTCCTACCTTCCAAACTTCACAGAAGCTCTCCTGCGGTTCGCAGGACTGCGCGTGAGTCGTGCTTGGGTAACTCAGTTGGTAGAGCATTTGTCCGCGAAAGGCAAAGGTCCCGGGTTCCAGCCTCGGTCCGACACACAGTTTTATTCTGCCAGGAAGTTTCATATCACGCACACTCTGCTGTAACGTGAAGATGTCATTCCAGTATAGCTTGTTTTACACTCCTGGAAATGGAAAAAAGAACACATTGACACCGGTGTGTCAGACCCACCATACTTCCTCCGGACACTGCGAGAGGGCTGTACAAGCAATGATCACACGCACGGCACAGCGGACACACATTAGGAACCGCGGTGTTGGCCGTCGAATGACGCTAGCTGAGCAGCATTTGTGCACCGCCGCCGTCAGTGTCAGCCAGTTTGCCGTGGCATACGGAGCTCCATCGCAGTCTTTAACACTGGTAGCATGCCGCGACAGCGTGGACGTGAACCGTATGTGCAGTTGACGGACTTTGAGCGAGGGCGTATAGTGGGCATGCGGGAGGCCGGGTGGACGTACCACCGAATTGCTCAACACGTGGGGCGTGAGGTCTCCACAGTACATCGATGTTGTCGCCAGTGGTCGGCGGAAGGTGCACGTGCCCGTCGACCTGGGACCGGACCGCAGCGACGCACGGATGCACGCCAAGACCGTAGGATCCTACGCAGTGCCGTAGGGGACCGCACCGCCACTTCCCAGCAAATTAGGGACACTGTTGCTCCTGGGGTATCGGCGAGGACCATTCGCAACCGTCTCCATGAAGCTGGGCTACGGTCCCGCACACCGTTAGGCCGTCTTCCGCTCACGCCCCAACATCGTGCAGCCCGCCTCCAGTGGTGTAGCGACAGGCGTGAATGGAGGGACGAATGGAGACGTGTCGTCTTCAGCGATGAGAGTCGCTTCTGCCTTGGTGCCAATGATGGTCGTATGCGTGTTTGGCGCCGTGCAGGTGAGCGCCACAATCAGGACTGCATACGACCGAGGCACACAGGGCCAACACCCGGCATCATGGTGTGGGGAGCGATCTCCTACACTGACCGTACACCACTGGTGATCGTCGAGGGGACACTGAATAGTGCACGGTACATCCAAACCGTCATCGAACCCATCGTTCTACCATTCCTAGACCGGCAAGGGAACTTGCTGTTCCAACAGGACAATGCACGTCCGCATGTATCGCGTGCCACCCAACGTGCTCTAGAAGGTGTAAGTCAACTACCCTGGCCAGCAAGATCTCCGGATCTGTCCCCCATTGAGCATGTTTGGGACTGGATGAAGCGTCGTCTCACGCGGTCTGCACGTCCAGCACGAACGCTGGTCCAACTGAGGCGCCAGGTGGAAATGGCATGGCAAGGACTACATCCAGCATCTCTACGATCGTCTCCATGGGAGAATAGCAGCCTGCATTGCTGCGAAAGGTGGATATACACTGTACTAGTGCCGACATTGTGCATGCTCTGTTGCCTGTGTCTATGTGCCTGTGGTTCTGTCAGTGTGATCATGTGATGTATCTGACCCCAGGAATGTGTCAATAAAGTTTCCCCTTCCTGGGACAATGAATTCACGGTGTTCTTATTTCAATTTCCAGGAGTGTATATACGATTCTGGGTGACAATAAGTGAAAACAAAGGTGTTTTCCGTTGCAGCAAGATCTTTTCAAGATATTTCAATGATCAACTTTCTCCTCCTAATGCGAGACCAATTTGACTCTCACCTAAACCGGGAGGAATCATCATTGAAATATAATCAGAGATATATGAGCTCGAACGTCTCAGTTTTTCCTCTTGGCTCCAGAGAGTCATTGTGAGTGTCATGCTGTAGGCGCCAGGGTGTGGACAGCACGGGCAAGTGATCGCCCTGACCACTGTCGTTGCTCAGCTGGTTGCAACCACGGATGGCAATGTGGAGGCAAGACAACTGCAGCAAGTGGAACCGGCAAGATCTTCCGGTGGCCAGCGCAATCGCCGTGGTTCAAGAGGTGGACAAGCCTGCGGCGAGTCACCAGCAATCGGAATGGGACGGCGGCCGAAGTTCTCGTAAAGGGACACTGGGCCCGAAGACGTTTGGGGTAGACAGTTGCTGGGCAGAGACGAACAAGCCAGGTCTGAGCAGAGCCATGAGTGAGGGCCTCAAGAAACTGCTGCGAGACTATGAGCCTGCCGTCCCTACGTGGCGTGACAGCTGTGTGGGCACGACAGCCTTGTCATGTGGTCGCTTAATTGATGGTTACAGACCGTGGTTGCATGTGCTGGCAGCGATGGTAGGTCGAATTTGTTAACTACACGCTCTTAGTATGATTAACTGTATGAATCCTAAAGTGCTCTCTTAACCAGAGCTATGGAAAATAGAGTTCTGACATATTCTGCAGAGAATTCGTCTTCCTACTTGCCCGTTGAAAATAAACTATTATTTGTGCTACTGTTTAAGAATTATTAAGATGTAAACGTAGGTAGTTTGGTAGTTTGGTAGTTGTGTGTAACTTGTGTTGGTAGCTACCTAGTGGTTGTAGTGGTATTATAGCATCACTTAGTTCTATGTTACAATGCTAGTTAATTTAGATGTTGTTTACTGATTTTGGCCGAGGCCAACCGTTGTAAGTTGTTATTGTCATTACCCAGTTATATTTATTGGAGCAAAGGTTGGATTTAACTTTTTATTTAATGAAAGGCATTTTATTGAAATGAGTTGTAGAGCCCTGTTGAAAGCTTATTTTGGACTGTCTGTTGATGTTAAATAAAGTTATTGTCAAATCGAATCTAACATCTGCATAACCGCCTGCCTGAACGACTTCTTCTTCCTGTGCCTATGTGGTTCGGATGTTGGCAAAAATGGTGGCATTCTTCTGTTGCAGGTAGCAACACGGAATAGTTCTGTTAACGACACATTGAACCAGCATCTAAGGTTGTCAAACAAAGAACTCTTTTGCTGTTCATGTTTCTTTGAAGTATTTTCTGTATTAAACCATATCTATTTCTATACGCATATGTCCTAGATATTGCAACTTTCACCATTTCACTATCTTGATTAGTTTAGGTGTTGTCTTCGTTCTTCTGAAGACTTGTACATTTGTCGTCTCTGGGTGCAAGGTATTATCAGGATCCACCTATAAAGCCACAATTCGAAGGTCCATGTTTTCATTTAAGATCCATGTCTCTACCCCACACAGGAGGACAGAATATACATAGCAGTGCAGAAAACTGACTTTTGTTCTTGGACTTAGGTTACGGATTTTGAAGACAGCATTCATTTTATGAAGCACACTTTTTGCTTTCCCAATGTGAATCTTGTCTTCTTGTGAGTTATCCCAATTTTCATTTATTATGGTTCCGAAGCATGTATATTATTTTACCATTTCTACAGTTCTTTGGTTTATGACTATGTCTACTCCTGTAATATTGTCCTCACTTATGACCATGAGTCTTGTCCTTGTGGTGTTTATTTTAAGCAAATACTGACTTTTAACTCATACAGTCCTATCCATTACTAATTGTAACGCTTTGATAGTGTCAGCAAATACAATAATATTATCAGCATATCGAATGTTGTTTGATCTTATTCCATTTTACCAGGGATTCTCTAAATATGAATTCTGAGTATACATTAACTACTATGGGTGACAAGATACATTCCTGTCTTACCCCCCTTAGAATTTTGACTTCTTCCGTGTATTCTCTATCAATACGCAAGACCGTTGTTTGATTCCAGCATAGGTTCTTGATTCGTAGATCCTATTCCTACATTCCAATATTACTCCAAATCTCCATCAATCTGTCCTGTTTTAATCACAAGCCTTTTGGTAATCTATCAGGCAAGCAGATACATTTTTATTTGCATCTTTGAAACAATACTTGTACACTGAAGAAGGCTTCTCTCGTACCCACGACATCCAAAAATCTGAACTTGTTGGCGACTATCTGTTCCTCACATTGTCTATTTATTCTTCTATCACCCAAAAACTATTTCAAGATATGGCTCATTAATACTGGATCACGCTTCACCCACATCCTAAACTACAAATAGCAGCAGGGTGTGACAGATTATTGTGCCAGTAGAGATGTAGCTTGATACTACTAGAATTGTAGATAATACATTGTGTCTTGCTTTCCTTTTTGATGTTTCACCCATGGCTACTAGGAACATGCTGGGTGCACCCTGGAAGTAGTTCTTGTGGGTAGTAGAGGACGTTGGCCAGATCACTGCACGGATTTGAAACTAACACGGCACCTTTGGCAGATCTTGGGTGAACCAGTGCAGTTTTCAGTGAGAAAGTTTTAAATGAGGACCGACAGTCCTTTCCGGTTATTCATGCTTAAGCGGAATTGCATTGTAATTTATCTTCTGTCGACATTGAATCATATTCGTGGGGCAAGGTGCTGCATCGCTGATTTGGTGCATGCTCTACGGTTTTGTGGTGTTGCGTTATCTTTTGTTGTCAATAGAACAGTTTGGGTCATGCATGATGGACTAGAACAGTGGTTTTTATTTTGGCAGAGCTTCTCCAACTGGGATGGCCAGAGAGATCTCACTAGATTTCAGTTACCACAAGGTTCTATTCATGCACTGGATGCAGTACTCAGGGCTAGTTTACCTTGGTTCCAGTTGGGTGTTCATTACTGTTAGTGTGGCATAGGGTGCTGCCTGATCACAGATTAGACTGGTGTATGACTGCATCAGCCACACAATTTCGAAGACGGCAAGAGCTGACAAGTGCGAGAATTATCGCACAATCAGCTTAACAGCTCATGCATCGAAGCTACTTACAAGAATAATACACAGAAGAATGGAAAAGAAAATTGAGAATGCGCTAGGTGACGACCAGTTTGGCTTTAGGAAAAGTAAAGGGACGAGAGAGGCAATTCTGACGTTACGGCTAATAATGGAAGCAAGGCTAAAGGAAAATCAAGACACTTTCATAGGATTTGTCGACCTGGAAAAAGCGTTCGACAATATAAAATGGTGCAAGCTGTTCGAGATTCTGAAAAAAGTAGGGGTAAGCTCTAGGGAGAGAAGGGTCATATACAATATGTACAACAACCAAGAGGGAATAATAAGAGTGGACGATCAAGAACGAAGTGCTCGTATTAAGAAGGGTGTAAGACATGGCTGTAGCCTTTCGCCCCTACTTTTCAATCTGTACATCGAGGAAGCAATGACGGAAATAAAAGAAAGGTTCAGGAGTGGAATCAAAGTACAAGGTGAAAGGATATCAATGATACGATTCGCTGATGACATTCCTATCCTGAGTGAAAGTGAAGAAGAATTAAATGATCTGCTGAACGGAATGAACAGTCTAATGAGTACACAGCATGGTTTGAGAGTAAATCGGAGAAAGACGAAGGTAATGAGAAGTAGTAGAAATGAGAACAGCGAGAAACTTAACATCAGGATTGATGATCACGAAGTCAATGAAGTTAAGGAATTCTGCCACCTAGGCAGTAAAATAACCAATGACGGACGGAGCAAGGAGGACATCAAAAGCAGACTCGCTATGGCAAAAAAGGCATTTCTGGCCAAGGTAAGTCTACTAATATCAAATACCGGCCTTAATTTGAGGAAGAAATTTCTGAGAATGTACGTCTGGCGTACAGCATTGTATGGTAGTGAAACATGGACTGTGGGAAAACCGGAACAGAAGAGAATCGAAGCATTTGAGATGCGGTGCTATAGACGAATGTTGAAAATTAGATGGACTGATAAGGTAAGGAATGAGGAGGTTCTACGCAGAATCGGAGAGGAAAGGAATATGTGGAAAACACTGATAAGGAGAAGGGACAGGATTATAGGACATCTGCTAAGACGTGAGGGAATGTTTTCCATGGTACTATAGGGAGCTCTAGAGGGCAAAAACTGTAGAGGAAGACAGAGATTGGAATATGTCAAGCAAATAATACAGGACGTCGGTGGCAAGTGCTACTCTGAGATGAAGAGGTTAGCACAGGAAAGGAATTCGTGGCGGGCCGCATCAAACCAGTCAGTAGACTGATGACCAAAAAAAAAAAAAAGACTGCATGTCGGCATATTTTGACCAGGAGTGTAGTGTTGTGCCGGTAAACTTAGATGTGCTATTTCAAGACTGTACTGCCATATGACTTCAATATGTTCAGTGGACTGCCTGGTTATACGGTAACCGGTAACACACTCCAACACGCGCAAATTAACACATGCTAGACTGGACGTGCCGAGGAACCTTCTTCTTCTAAGAAATATATCTTGATTTCAGCTGCTGGCCGCTGTGGCCGAGTGGTTCTAGGCGCTTCAGTCCAGAACCACGCTGCTGCTATGGCCGCAGGTTCGAATCCTGCCTCGGGCATGGATGTGTGTGCTGTCCTTAGGTTAGTTAGGATAAGTAGTTCTAAGTCTAGGAGACTGATCACTTCAGATGTTAAGTCCCATAGTGCTCAGAAACATTTGAACCATTTTTTGTAGTGTTGTGTTCGATTTAATTGATTGTCTGTAGTGTGTGTTTTAAGGGCGCATGACTCAATAATATTACATGACAGCGGAGCATGCTGCAGTCGTGTTCCAGTGTTTCGATGGACAGTCTTTCAGCCATTCTCAAGGTGAGTTGATTGCAAGAATAATAAATTGCTTTACACGATGCTGTGGAATAATTGTGCATGCGACTGAGATAACACTATTAGTAATAAGGTTGTCAGTCACAGATAATACTTTACTTGTCTTAACTACTTTTTGTGATTTTGTCATTGTTTACTTTTCTAATTCTCGCTGTAAATTAAAACTGTAGTAGTGCTCTAGATGAATCTAATGTTGTGTGGACTTTAGTTACATACAGACAATTTTGGCACATAAATATTTAGTTTGACTGCAGAGGATGTTGAACTCTTGGGAAGTTTTAGATGTGAGAGTAATATTACAGCATTTTAAACTATTAGATCTGCAGTAGTGGCTATGAACGAATTAGTGTATGCTACTTAGATCGAACTACTGCCATCTACCACATCATAATTCATTCATGAAATGCGAGTAAGCAGGCTGCGTGTATTTGAGTAATTAATACAGACAGTTTGCTGCGGAAACGTTTAATTTCAATGTCCATTGCAGTTACAAATTGTGAGAAGTCGTACATGTAATATAGTTCCATTTTACTCGAATTTTCGTAGGGGTTTTGCATTATACAGTTGGAGTACAAGCTGTAGTTACATTAATAAGTTATACAGAAAAATTATAAGTGGAAGTAGGGTCACAGAGCTTGTAAATGTGATACATATATCAAACTTTCATCATAAACGAGTACTGTTTAAATTAAAAGTTTTTTGAGTAGTGCAGTATATAAGCAGCATTCACTTTAATATTTAATACAGACAGTTTAGATGCTGTAATATTTAATTTGAAGCTTCATTCTCCTTGCAAAGTTTGTAATATCTTACATGTAATACAATAAGTGGTTCATGATATTAAAAATGATTTTTATTTTCGGAATGTCAACTCTCTCATCGTCTTTGGGGATTTCACACACCTAATTTCTGTCTTTGGTCGTTTCGTGAATGTTTATAAACGAAGCATGTTGTTCTACAGTTTAAGTGATACATCGTAATGAAACACCTTCTTCTTTCTTAGAATGGAAGTGATAAAAACACTTTCTTCCCCCTTAAAACTGTGTTGTGTGTATGTGGTAGGATTTTTTATTACACGTAGGTCCAGTTGATTAGAATTCTTTTAGGCATCCGTAGGTCCGATTGTTGCAGTTCATTCATTCATTTGTAATAATTGATACCACATGTATTTTCTCTAATGATTCAATATCTTTGCTCACGTAAATTGGTGATGAAAATTCGTGCAATGACAGTACAAATCATTAGCTACAATATGCTTAATGCATGTAGATACTGTTGGGACGTAAACATTAAACTTTCTTGCGTTGCTGACACATTTTTTAGGAAATTTAGGAATATTGTGACTTTTGACGAGCATCATAGATGAGGTACATTGATTTAAGCCTTACACTACGGTACAACGTCTTATAAATAACCCCAACTACGACCCAGTCATCTGCAATAATTGCTATCGATTATATTTTCGTGTCAGACATTGTCTAGTTAAACGTTATCCAGCGCTTCCTCCGCTGCCACATACTTTGCAGTTCTAGTTAAACATTATCTAGCTCTTCCTCCCCTGGCACTTTGCAGTTCACAATCTTGTTTCACAGAAAGCAACTTCATGAATATGTGTGTAAAATAACATCATGATACTTGTAGTGAACATTGCGACAGCTGACGTAAGCCTTGCGATGTTTCTGCTTTTCTGTCGCATTTTTTCAGATATTTGACATTACTCTGAGATTTTACAAGCATCATAGATGGGGAAAATAATTAATCTGAAACTTTGTACTGCCTTATACTTAGTGTGATGGATAGATCGCCCTTTTAATATTTTCACCAGTGCAGCCATCTACTGATGACGATAAGCAACATGTGCATAAATCAACAGTCTATTTTATTGCACATTTTTCGGGGCTTTCAGTATAATACTAGAAGTAAAACTCATTTTATGCAACTAAATATTACTAATTAGCACATTACAGTGGATAAGCAAATGTAGATTTTTAACTTGTTCCAATATTTATAGTGAATGACACTTTGCTTCTGATGAAATTTACGAATGCAGCTTGTGGTCCTGTCCATGAGAAATTTTTGGAAGAGAGTAACGAAAGGATGGTTGACAACCCTTACATCATTTTACACACTCCACATACTTTTCAAGTTTGTGAATTTTTGCTGATAAAAATTTCAGGACGGATGGGAACTTTTGGGGACAGACAAATTAACGCTACACTGTAATTTCCTCTTTCGTTTTAACGATGGCCGAAATATTAGGTTTCCGTTTGAGGAGGGTGGAGAGACGTGGTTCATACAGCAGCATGTGTTTACATAAATATCATGGAAATACTATGCCTCAGTGTCAATTTTAGACATCATTTTAGTAGTACACTCTAACAAGCTTTAAATGGAAGGGGGCAAGGGGCAGTATAAAGTACAAGTGAGATAGTTTTCTCATCTTGGATTTACGATTGGCTATTTCAGTTTTAATACTTCACTGTGATTGATTGGACATTGGAAGAGGAGAGTGGGGTGTAAAGCACCATTGAATTAGTACCCACATCTTGCATATTTTGAATGGGTGGAGACAGGGAAGGCGGAGACGGTTCTCATATTTCTCCACTAACACAACTGAGTTAGTTACGCCGTCTTCAATCATTTTGACTGACTCTTTCATTTTTAATTCTGTGGTATGATTTAACAAATGGTTCAAATGGCTCTGAGCACTATGCCACGTAACTTCTGAGGTCATCAGTCGCCTAGAACTTAGAACTAATTAAACCTAACTAACCTAAGGACATCACACACATCCATGCCCGAGGCAGGATTCGAACCTGCGACCGTAGCGGTCGCTCGGTTCCAGACTGTAGCGCCTAGAACCGCACGGCCACTGCGGCCGGCTATGATTTATCAAGAATAGATGGGAGGTGAAGGACGGGCTAGGGAAGAGCAGAAGAGGGAGCATGTCTTCCCACTGATGAAGACGATACTATCATAAGAGTGATGACATCACTGGTGGGAGTATGACTTCATTAGGTCAATGCCCTCAGTATGTGGCATCACAAATGTAAACAAAATGTGCCAGAAAGTATGTACCGACTGTAATAGCAGGATTCAAACTGTAAATGAGGAGTATAACAGTCAGATATTAGAAGTCAAGGAACCTGACGGAGCTGTTGAAGAAAACAAATAATACAGCAAATAATCTCCGAGGATTTGCAAACATTGGACACCAAATTCACACAACGATCACAAATATTCAGGCTGGGTCAGCTGCATAATACATGGATGTCATTTAGACACTGACAACATTAATGAGAATAGTATACAGAAATGTGATCCATGGGGTCAGAAGAAACAGTCTCCCAGTAATAACTAATAACAAAAGATCAATTAACCATAGTTTGAATGAAAGAAAGAACAGTCGCGTATGTGATAATATGGGTCTGCGCACTATGGGACTTAACATCTATGGTCATCAGTCCCCTAGACCTTATAACTACTTAAACCTAACTAACGTAAGGACATCACACAACACCCAGTCATCACGAGGCAGAGAAAATCCCTGACCCCACCGGGAATCGAACCCGGGACCCCATGTGATAATAATGAGCCAGTAGAGACACTGCAGAAAACAATTGCCATAACTGAATATCCAACAGCACAATATATTACATAAGAAGTGATAGAAAATTCTGTGACAAATTTCAATTTGAGTTGTTAAAACAACATTTCAGAATGAAATTTTCACTCTACAGTGGAATGTGCGCTGATATGAAACTTCCTGGCAGATTAAAACTGTGTACCGGACTGAGACTCGGACTCGGGACCTTTGCCTTTCGCGGGCAAGTGCTCTACCACTGTGAGGACGGGTCGTGAGTCGTGCTTGGGTAGCTCACTTGTTGTCGTGTTCCCTCTTTGAAGAATTCGACTTCGATTCCTGTGTTTTCGTCAGTTGTCTTGTTTTCTACGCGAGAAATGTTACGTCGTTACGTCGCCGTGGTTGCACAGGTAAAGAAATCCTGGATATGCTCACTAAGAGCGAGAGTGAGTGTGAATTATCTGACGTTGCTAGCAGTGATGAGTCTTCAACAGAATCTCGAAGCTGTAGTTCCCAACCCATTGCATCAGAGAGGAGAGCAAGAATTATAGTCAGCAGTGCGTCTGAATCCGAGGAATCAGAAAGGGACAGTGAAACGGTTCGGAAAAGAGCGCGCGTAAGTGACACATTTTACTGGAAAGAAACCGATTTCCAGTCGTTGAACCATTACTTCGATGACTGACCCAAGCATTCCTTCATTTTTTGTGATATTTATATCTCAAGAACTGACAAAGTGGAAAGACACTGGATGTGAGGAAATGTATTGTTTTGTTGCTATTTGCCTTCTAATGGCGCAAGTTCAGAAGTTAAAATTAAGTGATTTTTGGTCTAGAGATACACTTTTCAACACACCAGTTTTCAGCGAAGCTATGTCCCAAGACCGTTTTTGTCTACTTCTGAGAATGTTAGACATCAGTGATTGAGAGTACTGGAGGCGAAAGTCTATTTAAAATTAGGACGATTGTTGATAAAGTTCGTAAGACGTTTCGTAATTCATTTCGCCCACCTCACAAGCTTTGTATAGATGAAAGTCTATTGCTCTTAAAAGGACGATTATCTTTTACGCAATTTATTCCAACTAAGCGAAGCAGACTCGGAGTAATAGCATTGTCGGAGTGGGTATATTTTTGATTTTATTGCATATACAGGCGCAACAACAGAAATTGGTTTCCACGATTTTGGAAAAAGTGGCGACGTAGTGGCAACTCTTATGGGGCAGTATTTGTAATAGGATCATATTCTATATGTCGATAACTGGTACTCCAGCCTGGACCTGTTCCTCTGGCTTCACAACCATGGAAGGGCCGCATGTGGCACTGTTCGTAAGAATAGGCGCAATATGCGAAAAGTGCAGAAGAAACTAAAACGAGGAGAAACTGAGTTTAAATCCACTGACAACATCCTTACTATCAAGTGGTGCGATAACACCGAGGTGCCCATGTTGACCACAAGTCACACAACACAAGTGGTTGAAACAGGGAACACTGACTGAAATACTGCCAAAAAAATAAAGAAACCACAATGTTATTGTAGATTGCAATTCGAATATGAGTGCAGTTGACTGTTGTGACATATCACTGGCCTCAGTGGGATCAGTGCGTAAGACTGTGAAATGGTACAAGAAATACATTTTTCACATTCTGGACTGGTGCATTCTCAATGCTCGTGCTCTCCACCGGTCGGTGGGCGGGCGAAAAATGGCACTCGCAGAGTTTTACCTTTCTCTCGTAAGGGAGATTGTAGAAAAATTTGCTACAGAACGGAAAAAGCTGGTAGGGGAAGGCACTACGCTGACGAGAATCCTCTGCGATTCAGAGGGAAATTTTTTCCGGTTGTTATCGTGAGTAAACATTCGCAGAAAACTACGCTAATGCGCAGATGCGTGACTTGCACGAAGCAGAAAGTACGCCAGGAAACTAGACACCAATGGAAAACTTGCAATGTTTAATTACGCCTTGTACCTTGCTTTGATACTTATCATACAAAGAAGCATTACTAATCATTGGGAACTAAATCTGAGAAAATTTATTGACACTTCTGAATGAATTACTAAAAAAAAAAGGCAAAAATGGAAAAAATATATAAATCTATTTTTAACTTCGCCAGTGAGGGTTCAAAGCCCGGATCGAAAAAAAAGGACGAGAAATAGATGCAACAGGTGTAAAATTATTGAAACGAAGCGTGCCTTCTCCACATGTAGCAGTTTATTGGCAAATGAACGGACTTGGTGATTGAGATGGCGCTTTATCTGTACTGTGGCAAATGTAATTACGCCGAGTACATTGCGCCAGTATAACAAAACCCATATATTAATCTTCGTACGATACGTTTAAATTATTAACACGTAACATGGACAGTTATAGTCTTTTATCCTTAGTAGTACGAATACAGATCACATTCGGTCTACTTACACAAATACTGTTTTCCGTTACTGACCTAAACGCCTTTATCAACGAGAAACAACATGCCAAAGTTAAAACTGTTTTTAGTGCGATTATTCTGCTACTTTGCCTCTGTGTTTAACCAATATTGGAAAACAAACTCATTGTTCTGGGGAGGATGGGGGGCATAACATTTGTTGTTCGAATGAAACTGGCTTTGAAGCATTAATAGGAAACGGTATTTGTAAATGAAGTATCGAGTATACCCTGCTTTCATCTTTTCATAACAATAAACATATTTTCAACTAATTTGTGGATTATTGAAAATAGGAGAGGAATAAGAAATTTTATTCCTTATCGTTGTGCTGTCAATTTATTGCACTCTAAATTTCAGTTTCATCATGCGTTCACTCTACTAGATATGCGAATCCGAAGTTTACATAGTTTTCGGGCCTGATTTTCGCGCCCAACTTTCATTCCAGTTGTACAGATTGGTATGTTTTATGGAGCATAGTTTCTTAACAAAAATCGGAACGAAAAAGTCGCATTTTTGACGTTTTTACAAAATCTTCAAACTTGTGCTTAATTCATTCAGTACTGAAGAGTGATATGGAAATGAAACTTTATATCTAAGAACCTTGTATTGTTAGATTACTACTTGCCAAGTTTCACGTTCGTCATAGCATTGGTTCAGGAGATGCAAGAAGCAAAACTTCGTAATATTTTCGTGCGCCTATTTTTTGGCCGATTTACCTACAATTTTCTGGCTCAATATAGCTCGTAAAATTCTTTTCATTATTATATGTTACGCAAAAAGCTGTACAAGATGGCCAAATTTTTTTTCTTTACAAAACAGTTGCCCGAGATATTACAGCTCAAAGTCACCAAAAATTCACGCAGGCCCTACGCGAGTCGTAAAACATTTTACTTAAGATTCAGTAGCTAACACCCAATGCACATACACGCAGTTTGTGGTCGTTGTTTGTTGTTGTTGTTGTGGTCTTCAGTCCTGAGACTGGTTTGATGCAGCTCTCCATGCTACTCTATCCTGTGCAACCTTCTTCATCTCCCAGTACCTACTGCAACCTACATCCTTCTGAATCTGCTTAGTGTATTCATCTCTTGGTCTCCCCCTACGATTTTTACCCTCCACGCTGCACTCCAATACTAAATTGGTGATCCCTTGATGCCTCAGAACATGTCCTACCAACCGATCCCTTCTTCTGGTCAAGTTGTGCCACAAGCTCCTCATCTCCCCAATTCTATTCAATACCTCCTCATTAGTTACGTGAGCTACCCATCTAATCTTCAGCATTCTTCTGTAGCACCACATTTCAAAAGCTTCTATTCTCTTCGTGTCCAAACTATTTATCGTCCATGTTTCACTTCCATACATGGCTACACTCCATACAATTACTTTCAGAAACCACTTCCTCACACTTAAATCTATACTCGATGTTAACAAATTTCTCTTCTTCAGAAACGCTTTCCTTGCCATTGCTATCTACATTTTATATCCTCTCTACTTCGACCATCATCAGTTATTTTGCTCCCCAAATAGCAAAACTCCTTTACTACTTTAAGTGTCTCATTTCCTAATCTAATACCCTCAACATCACCCGACATAATTCGACTACATTCCATTATCCTCGTTTTGCTTTTGTTGATGTTCGTCTTATATCCTCCCTTCAAGACACCATCCATTCCGTTCAACTGCTCTTCCAAGTCCTTTGCTGTCTCTGACAGAATTACAGTGTCATCGGCGAACCTCAAAGTTTTTATTTCTTCTCCATGGATTTTAATACCTACTCCGAATTTTTCTTTTGTTTCCTTTATTGCTAGCTCAATATACAGATTGAATAACATCGGGGAGAGGCTACAACCCTGTCTCACTCCCTTCCCAACCACTGCTTCCCTTTCATGTCCCTCGACTCTTATAACTGCCATCTGGTTTCTGTACAAATTGTAAATAGCCTTTCGCTCCCTGTATTTTACCCCTGCCACCTTTAGAATTTGAAAGAGAGTATTCCAGTCAACATTGTCAAAAGCTTTCTCTAAGTCCACAAATGCTAGAAACGTAGGTTTGCCTTTCCTTAATCTTTCTTCTAAGATAAGTCGTAAGGTCAGTATTGTCTCACGAGTTCCAGTATTTCTACGGAATCCAAACTGATCTTCCCCGAGGTCGGTTTCTACTAGTTTTTCCATTCGTCTGTAAAGAATTCGTGTTAGTATTTTGCAGCTGTGGCTTATTAAACTGATTGTTCGGTAATTTTCATATCTGTCAACACCTGCTTTCTTTGGGATTGGAATTATTATATTCTTCTTGAAGTCTGAGGGTATTTCGCGTGTTTCATACATCTTGCTCACCAGATGGTAGAGTTTTGTCAGGACTGGCTCTCCCAAGGCCGTCAGTAGTTCCAATGGAATGTTGTCTACTCCAGGGGCCTTGTTTCGACTCAGGTCTTTCAGTGCTCTGTCAAACTCTTCACGCAGTATCGTATCTCCCATTTCATCTTCATCTACATCCTCTTCCACTTCCATAATATTATCCTCAAGTACATCGCCCTTGTATAGACCCTCTATATACTCCTTCCACCTTTCTGCTTTCCCTTCTTTGCTTAGAACTGGTTTTCCATCTGAACTCTTGATGTTCATACAAGTGGTTCTCTTATCTCCAAAGGTCTCTTTAATTTTCCTGTAGGCAGTATCTATCTTACCCCTAGCGAGATAAGCCTCTACATCCTTACATTTGTCCTCTAGCCATCCCTGCTTAGCCATTTTGCACTTCCTGTCGATCTCATTTTTGAGACATTTGTATTCCTTTTTGCCTGCTTCATTTACTGCATTTTTATATTTTCTCCTTTCATCAATTCAATTCAATTTGTGGTCATAGCATATTATTTACGACCTAGTAGGCGTCACCTTTTGCACACACATACACACACACACACACACACACACACACACACACACACACACACACACACACACACACACACACGCGCGCGCGCGCGCGCGCGCGCACACGCACACACATACACACACACATTGCCAACTTCTAGTGTTTGAATAGAATTTGTTTTGAAATGTCAACTGTAACTGCCTTCCCTGCTTAGCACATTAATTTTCTTCAGTTTTCCAATGGTAACATCATACAGGGAAAGATAGCAAAAAGATAATTCTGGGCTATGAAGGAAATCACATGCGTTGATTTTTGAAAGCTGTAAAAAGTATGAAACCCATAAAAAGTGCTAGTAAATTTTACATAATTCGCAGATCAGTCCTGAAATGAAATATTTCTGGAGACTAACCACTTCAAAGACATATGAGCTAGTCCTGCTTAATGAATGAATACTTGATGCTCAGTAAGGTAAGTGGATCATGAATAGTTAGCAGACCGGATTCCGTGATAGTAAAAGTTAGCTGATAGGACACATCCTCGAACTAGTTGCAGAGCTCAAGCTGCGTACTCCCTTCAAAGATGAAAAATTAGGTAAGAAGTGGATATAACTGTTTTTGCAAAGACAGCCAAACATTACACATAGAATTCCACAGGCAAAAGCTCCATCAAGGTGTAGTGTTACTAATAAAAAACCAAGAAGGCAGCACATACCATATGCTTGGTTGGTTGGTTTCGGGGAAGGAGACCAGACTGCGAGGTCATCGGTCTCATCGGATTAGGGAAGGATGGGGAAGGAATTCGGCCGTGCCCTTTCAGAGGATCCATCCCGGAATTTGCCTGGAGTGATTTAGGGAAATCACGGAAAACCTAAATCAGGATGGCCGGACGCGGGACTGAACCGTAGTCCAGTGTCTAACCACTGCGCCACCTCGCTCGGTCATACCATATGCTGAAACATCAAAAGCGTAATGGAATATCGTGAGAAGAATGATATACTACAACCATTTCGGTGTTTGATAAAGAAAATGCAGACTCTATGAAAAATAATAAAAAGTAAATGACTATTCTTTTCTGGGACAGTGCTGGTAAACATCTCAACTAAATGTCATTAGTTTTGATGAGTGCAGGCCTACAGGTTTCCAAATTTAAGTGGCGTAATGTGACCATCTTGGAACTAATTCTTTGGAACTTTATCATATAGAGTGTGCGTCATAAGAAAACTCATAGTACATATCACAGTCAAATATACAAATGACTACTAACATACAAATGATTACACAGCATCATGGTACGCTCTACTTTAAATCACATAATGATTGATTATAAATTTAAAGCACATTATGCTCTCTTTAATTTCTGAAAAAACAATGTTTTTGGGCATAGTGGTAGTTACCATGACCGAGGGTCTAATGACAGTCATCCTCTGAAATAACCACTGTTGCCCCAAGTTTGATATATTTTATGTTTTAGATACATAGAAAATATGTAAGGATGATATAAAAAGCTGAACGGAATGCAGAAAATTTGAAAAAGCAAAGAAAGCTGTTGCTGATAGTTTATACATTAGAAACTTGCAAACAATTTTAAAATACCTATTAGCATACTACATACCAGATTAAACAGTGGTAATGATTCAGACCCGAGCTCAGGAGGAAAAATTTGCTTTCCTCCTGCTATAGTTGACTATATTAAACACCTGAATCTACAGTGCCTTTGATAATGTTATTCTCCATGAACAGTAAATCAGAGTCTGTTCTATTATATTGAGGCAGATATGGCTGTTAAAACTTGGCTAGCTGATGGAATTGTTTCACATATTTACTCAAATTGTAATAAGAGACTCTTAACAATACACAATATTCTAAAAAGTGTTGAAGGTGTATAATTGTGTTTAGTTGTGTGATGAACAAAGAAAGAACTATAACGTTTTTATAATAAATCTATCTTTAGAATATTTTTTCATTGTTTTGTTTCGTACTCCCCTTCACCTCCCAAATATATTTTATTGTTGATGCCTTATTCTGGCGCAGTCTTGTTCCTGTTGTAATCAACATGGAAGCTGAAGAAGTGAACAATAGCTGGTAGGTAGACCAAATATGCATGGGTCTCTACTCTAGAAAGATTAAAACTGGTACTTAGAAGAATATACAGAAGAAGCAGTGGTAGGATACTGTAGCATTTGCATAGATTTATGTAACAGTACTTCCAGAAGCTGATACAAGTTACTGTTCATTGTTTTTCTGCTTTGGAAGCCTCAGTTGAGGATCGATTTTATAGAACTCTTAATGGTAGAGGACATCTACATCTACATACATACTTCGCAATCCACCATACAGTGCGTGGCGGAGGGTACCTCGTACCACAACTAGCATCTTCTCTCCCTGTTCCACTCCCAAACAGAACGAGGGAAAAATGACTGCCTATATGCCTCTGTACGATCCCTAATCTCTCTTATCTTTGTGGTCTTTCCGCGAAATGTAAGTTGGCGGCAGTAAAATTGTACTGCAGTCAGCCTCAAATGCTGGTTCTCTAATTTTCCTCAGTAGCGATTCACGAAAAGAACGCCTCCTTTCTTCTAGAGACTCCCACCCGAATTCCTGAACCATTTCCGTAACACTCGCGTGGTGATCAAACCCAGCAGCAACAAATCTAGCAGCCCGCCTCTGAATTGCTTCTATGTCCTCCCTCAATCCGACCTGATAGGAACCCCAAACGCTCGAGCAGTACTCAAGAATAGGTCGTGTTAATGCTTTATATGCGGTCTCCTTCACAGATGAACCACATCTTTCCAAAATTCTACCAACGTACTGAAGACGGCTATCCCCACAACTGCTATTACATGCTTGTCCCACTTCATATCGCTCTCCAATGCTACGCCCAAATATTTAATCGACGTGACTGTGTCAAGCGCTGCACTACTAACGGAGTATTCAAACGACTTGAAACGACTTGAAACGTTTAAGTACATAACATTCTTCCTAATGAATTGACTTGATGCAAGGCGTAGAAAGAGATTGCAATCACACAGAATAAGAAGCAATTAATATGACTCTTGTTGATGAGAAAGATAACAACAAAGTTTCGTCTACACAATATAATGAAATACACAATTCAACGTTTTTGTAAGAATAAGCAGTCATAAGACAATTTTTGAGAAGGGTTTCATCCCTAACTGATCAATGAAGATATTAAAAATTCGATCAGGTCAGTAAACAAAGTAATGAAAGCATCTGGCGGAAGCTTACATGTTGGAACCTATAGCATTAGGTTTCTACAGCATAGGTAAAAAAAAAAAACGCTAAATATGCACCCACGTATTTAATTGAAAAAATCATAGAAAAACAGAAGTAATGCTTCCAGAATGAGATTTTCACTCTGCAGCGGAGCGTGCGCTGATATGAAACTTCGTGGCAGATTAAAACTGTGTGCCCGACCGAGACTCGAACTCGGGACCTTTGCCTTTCGCGGGCAAGTGCTCTACCTACTGAGCTACCGAAGCACGACTCACGCCATATACTCAAAGCTTTACTTCCGCCAGTACCTTGTCTCCTACCTTCCAAACTTTACAGAAGCTCTCCTGCGAACCTTGCAGAACTAGCACTCCTGAAATAAAGGATATTGCGGAGACATGGCTTAGCCACAGCCTAGGGGATGTTTCCAGAATGAATTGGTAGAGCACTTGCCCGCGAAAGGTAAAGGTCCCGAGTTCGAGTCTCGGTCGGGCACACAGTTTTAATCTGCCAGGAAGTTTCAGAAGTAATGCTTTTGTAAAATAGCTTGTATTTCGTGAGACACGCAAGTTCTGCTGTTCAGAGTTCATTGGTACTTCTTGTGCAATTCATCTCCATGCAGAATTCGGGTCCACTCCATTCTACGCTAATTTAATCAGGTTGCCACTCCGACTTTGATTCAGACATGACATTCCGACTATTAGATGAAGTTCCGCCTTGATGTCACAGTGTGGCTCCCGACAGCCGTAATAGTCATAACGCCCAATAGCCAACTACATGAACGGCAAGGTGGCCCGACCGAGAAGACTCGGCTGACGCATAAGGGCCTTAATCCGCCTTACTGTAGCGTTCACCTGCCAATAACTGCCAATCACCAGCCACGCGCCGACTGCTCAACCAGATACGACCGAGACGGCAGCCTATCATCCAGTGCGCCGTGCAGCGTCGCCTAACTGCAGCCGATGTTTCTACGTCGACAGCCGGCACAAGACGTGGGTGGGACCTGACTGCCAGGCTAGCTCATCAGACCGCCCGCAATGTGCTACAAAATCCACTTCTCCTGCCCCGTTTGCTGTGGACTGGTGGCACCCACTTTGAGAAAAATCTCTCACTGCCCGTTGAAAAAGACTAATAACCTGCGTCGGTTCTACGGCAGCACACACACAATGAAAGCAAAACAGAATAGTGAATAGTAAAATTACTGAACTTTGGGAACTATGGTTACAACAATTGTAGAATGTACGTTTAGCGTATCCGTCCTGCGTTGACTACAATTCCCTAAACACAAAAAAGCACTCCGTCTGCAGGCCACGAGTGGCCTACCAGGACCATCCGACCGCCGTGTCATCCTCCGAGGAGGATGCGGATAGGAGGGGCGTGGGGTCAGCTCACCGCTCTCCCGGTCGTTATGATGGTATTCTTGACCGAATCCGCTACTGTTCGGTCGAGTAGCTCCTCAATTGGCATCACGGGCTGACTGCACCCCCGAAGAATGGCAGCAGCGCATGGTGGCTGAATGGTCACCCATCCAAGTGCCGGCCACGCCCAACAGCGCTTAACTTCGGTGATCTCACGGGAACCGGTGTATCCACTGCGGCAAGGCCGTTGCCTTCCCTGAACACAAAGTAAAAATTTTCTGTAACTTAAAGCCTGTGTGGCATGTAGTAATTCCTTGGAAATGTCTTGATCTCCAAATACTTTATTTATTAAGCAATTCGAGTAATCATCATCAGATAACTGTGGAAAATTTTAGACAAAAGACAAGTTATAAAAGCTTATATACGAGATACACCCAGAAATTAAGTTCCGTTTGGTTATAGAAAACAAACGTGTACAGATACAGAAAAGCCATGTATTGTACAAAAATCTACAACTGTTAAACTACTTTTCTACACAGCTGCCAGTATTTTGTAGGCACTTGTCATGGCATGGCACAAGTTTTTGTATGCCTTCTTCATAGAAGGTTGCAGCCTGTGTATTCAAACATGTGGTAACATGTTCTCTCAGTTCGTCAGCATCGTTCAATTGTTGACCACCAAGGACAGATTTTAGGTGTATGAAGAGATGAAAATCGCTAGGAGCGAGGTCCGAGCTGTACGGAGAATGATCAACGCGTCCCAGTGAAATACCCGTAAGAGCTGTTTGGTCACTTTCGCGTGTGAGGTAGGGCATTATCGTGGACAACAACAAGACCTTTTGACAGTAATCCTTGGCGCTTGTTCTGTACTGCGAGGCGCAATTTCTTAATGGTCCAGTAGTAACCGTGTGCATTGATTGTTTGGCCTCGTGGTAAGATATCAATCAGCCAAATGCCTTTTCTGTCCCCAAAAACGGTGCACATGACTTTTCGGGGTGTCAAGATTTGCTTAGACTTAACCTTCGTTGGGGATGAAGTGTGCCTCCATTCCATTGATTGCCATTTTGTTTTAGGAGTGTCGTACGATAGCCAAGTTTCATCTCCCGTGACTATCCGAGAAAGAAAACTATCGGCTTCTTCATTGTAGCGTGTCAACAACTGAAGTGCACTGCCCGCCCGTTGTTTTTTGTGTTGTTCAGTAAGAATCAGTAACAATTTCATGAATGCGTGGTCGTGAGATTTGCGGAAATTCCATAGCACAACTTAAGGTTGTGCTTAATATTCTCTCAGTTGTGTGAACCAGTTCATCAGTAACCACAGACGGGCGTCCTATTCCTCCTTCATCGTGCCCTTGATTACGTCCTTCATTGAACAGTCTGACCCATCTTCTATCCATTGAATCACTCATAGCATTTTGTCCGTAAACCTCGCAGGTTTGCCGACGAATTTCTTTTGTTTTAATTTTTTTGCCTTTAGAAATTGAATCACAGGTCTGATTTCACACGCGGTGGCATTTCCAATTACGGGTGACATTATGCAGAAGCACCACAAAGCACACGTCAACAGCAGCGATCTGAAAATGGCGTATATGTCTTCTCCTTGAGTCAGAGTGACTACCGCGCATGCTCGGAAACGCGATCATAGCGCTGCCGCGGATAGAAATAGAAACGGAACTTATTTTTTGGACGACGCTCGTATAAATACTACAAGACCAATGTAACGTGAGGAACGAAAGAACACAACGAGTACAGATACAATCACTCTTCACGTCTAAGTTATTAGGTGTATTGCCACATTCAAAAATTGAAATTCTGATTTCAGTACAGAGGTGACGTTCAGCATATTCAATTATCTTGTTGCCGAACGCGAAAAGAAAGAAACTATATCCTACGCGGTTTCAAATTGTCATGTTTTGGATCCCGGCGTGTGGCGTGATACAGCAGTAGCAGCACGGCAGTTTACCAAAATAAGTATGAAAGATGAAAACTGTACTGCATGGGAACAGTCCAGCCCCTGTTGATCTTCATTTTGAGAATCCTGCTCTTCTTTCATTATATCTGTCCTTTTCTCAGGTATAGCTCCTTTTGTCATCAGGTATAAAATCTGAGACTCTCTGAAAATTCTGAGAATGTAAGCATTTTCTATTTCACCTCTGTAACATTCATAATTTGTGGAACTCTTTTGAAACTGGCTCTCTGCACGATACTTTCGTCTCTGCCACAGTCCATGTTTCCGTTACCTAAAGAACTTGCGATGATAATTACGTTCAGAAGAGGGTGACCACTTTCCTGCCAACATCTGTCGATGGTAATCGTTAGATATGGGATGGTTATCCGGAAATTAAGGTTACAAGGATTTCAGCTTTAGCGTGGAATGCCCGTGGGGAAAGCTGGTTTCTGCCGTGTGGCAGGACGCCAGCGGAAGGGACGAGCTTTCCCAACAATCAACAGCTCGTCGATTAGTGTTGCGGTAACTGTTAGAAATAATCGTTCTGGTTCCGGATCCCGCCAAGGGTGAAGTGCGGCCTGTAATTTGCTTTCTAAATGCTGCGATTCATTGCGACATTGTTTCAGTTTATGGAGAGGACGTAATGTCAAGGCAGCTTGTGACGAAATGGGTACGGAATTTCAATTTTGGAAGGACGGCAATTCACGATGAAGGCAAAAGCGGAAGGCCGTCTGTTGTGACTGATGATGTAGCACAGAAAATAAAAGGACATTTCTTTCTGATCGCCGCTTCGGCAATTAATGACCTGCATGCAGTTTGTCCAATTTCATGAACTACTGCCCCCTCTGCAATATCTTGAGACGACGATTTTCCTCAGTACATTTGTTGCATTATGACGCTTTCATTACGAATGCAGTATTTTTTTCACGACAATTTCGATGTAATTGGAACACTGATGCATTTTTCTTCAGATTCGGTACCGTGTATTGACTTCGGTTACTTAGGCTGCAGAATGATTGTCGAGCAGACGTCTGAAGCGAACTCTGACGTCAAACAGCGACAGATACAAAAAAAAAAAAAAAATGGTGCAAATGGCTCTGATCACTATGGGACTTAACTTCTGAGGTCATCAGTCCCCTAGAACTTAGAACTACTTAAACCTAACTAACTTAAGGACATCACACACATCCATGCCCGAGGCAGCATTCTGACCTGCGACCGGAGCGGTCGCGCGGTTCCAGACTGAAGCGACAGAAACAATCATCAGCTGTATGCTTATATGTAATACACTTGTTAAACTCATCTCTGTCCAACACCAGCATCGCGTCAGTTAAATATATTTCCCACCAGAAAAGTAAAGATAGTATCTTACACCCCAGCCTTTTTTCCTGCCAGCTTGTAGGTGAAGAGTAGAGTTTGAGTATGTCTGCCTCTAGTTCCGAATGGTATTGTAAAATTTTCCCTAGTAGGATAATACCAGTTGTAGGGCAACGTAGATTTTTGAGCTGTATTGCGATTTTAGGCAGTCCCTGTGTAGCGCTACGTATATAGTCGTGTAATTAGGGTCGATATTACACTATGTGATCAAAAGTATCCAGATACCACCAAAACCGTACGTTTCTCAAATTAGGTGCGTTGTGCTGCCACCTACTGCCAGGTACTACATGTTAGCGATCTCAGTAGTCATTAGAAGTCGTGAGGGAGCAGAATGAGACGCTCTGTGGAAATTACGGACTTCGAACGTGGTCAGGTGATTCGGTGTCAGTTGTGTCATACGTCTGTACGCGAGATTTCCACACTCCTAAACATCCTTAGGTCCACTGTTTCCGATGTCATAGTAAAGTGGAAACGGGAAGGGACACGCACAGCACAAAAGCGTGCAGGCCGACCTCGTCTGTTGACTGACAGAGACCGCCGACAGTTGAAGAGCGTCGTAATGTGTAATAGGCAGACATCTATCCAGATCATCACACAGGAATTCCAAACTGCATCAGGATACACAAGTGCTATAACAGTTAGGCGGGAGGTGAGAAAACTTGGATTTCATGGTCCGGAGGCTGCTCATAAGCCACACATCACGCCGGTAAATGACAAACTACACATCGCTTGGTGTAACGAGCGTAAACATTGGACGATTGAACAGTGGAAAACCGTAGTGTGGAGTGACGAATCACGATACACAATGTGGCAATCCGATGGCAGGGTGTGGGTATGGCGAATGCTCGGTGAACGTCATCTGCCAGCGTGTGTAGTGACAACAGTTAAATTCGGGGGCGGTGGTGTTTTGGTGTAGCTGTGTTTCTCATGGAAGGGCTTGCACCCCTTGTTGTTTTGCGTGGCACTACCATAGCACAGGCCTACATTGATATTTTATGCACCTTCTTACTTCCCACTGTTGAAGAGTAATTCAGGATTGGCGATTGCATTTTCAACACGATCACGTTCATAATGCACGACCTGTGGCGGAATGGTTACACGACAATAACATCCACGTAATGGACTGGTCTGCACAGAGACCTGACCTGAATCCTGTAGAACATCTTTGGGATGTTTTGGAATGCTGACTTTGTGTCAGGTCTCGCCGACCGACGTCGGTACCTCTACTCACAAGGGAACCTCCCCATCGCACCCCCCTCAGATTTAGTTATAAGTTGGCACAGTGGGCAGGCCTTGAAAAACTGAACACAGATCAATCGAGAAAGCAGGAAGAAGTTGTGTGGAACTATGAAAAAAATTAGTAAAATATACAAACTGAGTAGTCCATGCGCAAGCTAGGCAACATCAAGGATAAGTTGAAGTCAGGAACGCTGTGGTTTCGTGGTTAGCGTGAGTTGCTGCGGAACGAGAGATCATTGGTTCAAGTCTTCCCCCAACTGAAAATTTTACTTTCTTTATTTTCCGTTCGTTCATTGACGTCTCTGTTCACTGTAATAAGTTTAGTGTCTGTGTTTTGCGACCGCACCGCAAAACCATGCGATTAGTAGACGAAAGGACGTGCCTCTCCAATGGGAACCGAAAACATTTGATCGCAAGGTCATAGGTCAACCGATTCCTCCACAGGAAAACACATCTGATATATTCTATACGACACTGGTGACGACATGTGCGTCCCATGACAGGAATATGTTGTCGACCCACCTAACTTGTACTCTTAGCCAATGGGTAAAAAGATTCTTCTACCTTGCCCGATTTAGGTTTTCTTGTGGATGTGATAATCACTCCCAAAAAAGTGATGAAAACATAAGAGTTTGTCACATAAACTGAAAATAAAAAATTGAAGTTTTCACTCGAGGGAAGACTTGAACCTAGGACATTTCGTTCCGTAGCTGCTCTCGCTAACCACGGGACCACTGCGCTCCATGACTCCCTTTCTCCTTGATGTTGCCTATCATCACATGGACTACTCAGTTTGTATATTTTATTAATTTTTTTCATAGTTCCACACAACGTCTTCCTGATTTCTCGATTGATCTGTGTTCAGTTTTTCAAGACCTATCCACTGTGCCAACTTATAACTAAATCTGAGGGGGGTGCGATGGGGAGGTTCCCTTGTCAGTGTAACACTCCGTGGAGAATGGGCTGCCATTCCCCAAGAAACCTTCCAGCACCTGATTGAACGTATACCTGTGAGAGTGGAAGCTGTCATCAAAGCTAAGGGTGGGCCAACACCATATTGAATTCCAGCATTATCGATGTAGGGTGCCAGGAACTTCTAAGTAATTTTCAGCCAGGTGTCATACTTTTGATCACATAGTGTATGATTAATTACGTGATTAGGACCGGTCTTTACTTCAGCTTCCCAACCAAAATAAATAAAGTACACGAAGCTAACCCTCTTGTCCCGCATCTGGGCAGTTTCCATATGTTGGGTGGTACACTTGAGCTTTCTGTCCAGAGGGATCAGGGTTCGAGTCCCAGAATGGGCTCCGCCATTTTTAATTTCCTGCCAGTTCCAGGATGAGGGTGGGGTGGGACGACAGCCTAGCACTGGGACAAAGAAATTCCCAGAAAAATTCGAAATTCCCACCAAAATTCGAAATTCCCACCAAAATTGGAAATTCCCACCAAAATTCGAAATTTCCACCAAAATTCGAAATTTCCACCAAAATTCTAAATTACCACCAAACTTCGAAATCCCCACCGATAGGGTAGGTGAGGGAGGGGTGGAGACGGGGAGAGACGGCGAGGATTCATGTCCCAGCTGAAGACGACACATGACATCGTCTGGGGATAGGGATGGGGGTGGATGTGGTTGTGAAGATAATTAATTGATCAATTTAACTAATTTTTTTATCAATTTGATATCATATCACAAGGCAGGAACATGATGGAGTGGTTCGAGGAACACAGTGGCGAGTTCCAATTGATGTGCTGGCCCCCCAAATCTCCTAAGCTGAACCCAATAGAACACATCTGGGATGGGATTGAATGTGGCGTCGGAGCTCATCGTCCCCGTCTTCAGAATTGGGTGCTTTGTATGTGCAGATGTGGTGCCAACTTTGTTCAGCGATCTACCAACGCCTCGTTGCTTCCATGTCACGATGGGTCGCCGCTATTATTAATGTCAAAGGTTCCTGCTACTAGGTAGGCGGTCATAATGTTCTGGTTGATCAGTGTACTACAATGCAATGACGTAATTGATATCAGAGATGAGTTAAGTATGGATAAGCACATGTGTACAAGTCATACACAAGTCTTAGTACATACCCAAATGCACGCCATAGTGGTAAAAGGTCCTACCACATTTGTATTAGATATCAATGTCCTGTCACAGAATTTATTTAACAATGTTAAAGAAGCGGACAAAGTGTCAAATTAGCCATTACAAAACTTTCATATAGCTGGAGATCTACGTGCTAAGTAACAACTTGACAAATGACCGGCACAAGTAGATGTTACGAAAGGAAATTTACTTATGATATGACCATTCCTAATTTTGAAAGGTCTTGTGCTGGACTGTTTCCTGGATAGGGAATGTTTCTGAGAAAATTGCTTAAAATTAGACTTTTCTCTGGGTAAAGGTTATTTACGCATCGAGAGCAAGAATATCTAACTTGACTTAATACAAACCCCAATGGAACGTGGTATGTATTCCCAGGGAGTTAAAATAAAATGTTTGAACACAATGAGTTCACCTGAAGATAGCTTCTCAACTCACTGTTGTGAAAAAATTAATAACAAAACCTACTTGCATGATAAGGCAATGGAAACTTTTTATCTCAGTGCTCAAGAACTATTAGAGCGTAGAAGCATGCTCTTGAAATACTAACAACTTTTAAGGAGAAACCTGGTGTAATAAATACAAATTTGTACCACATGGATGTGACGAAACAGGAGGCTGTTGACTGAGAAAGTTATTGAACCATCTCATTCTCAACCTAATGACCAAGTATACACAGTTGTGGATCTGCATGTCATTAACAGATTAATTGTGCAGTTCTCATACAACCTGAAAGTTTAGAACAACTGAAAAATTTTTATGTAGTGCACTATTTAACTAGGCTAGATTTTAGATACTCCCGTTGGAAGGTCGTATTGTGAAATGAATCTAGGAAATATACAGCTTTTGTCCATGCTGCCAGAAGTTACGTTTTGTGTCTTACCATTTGGACTCAACGAAGTTCTGGTGCATTTAATATAGTGCTAGACTGGGTTCTAGGACCCGACCTCCTACGCAAGTAATGTTGACGGTTGATGACATTTTAATTGGTACTGTGTGAAGGCATTGCTAATTACGCATATAAATTTTTTTTCGTGATTTTCTTTGGATTTCTATTATTTTTCTTTCGTTCATATGGGCATATCTAATTGTGATTATGTAACATTCTACTGTGGTTTTTAAATGTAAAGATGTAATTGCGATTATTTCGTTTGCCAATGGATAAATATGTTTCTTGCTTTGTACCTTTTGGAATATTATTAATTGTGAAAAATGCAGTCAATAACATTTATAAAGGTTTATGTAATTTACGATAACGATATAACATCTATAGACAGGGGAGAGCGATAGTGATATCGAGAGTTGAGAGGTTGTTGCGTAGTAGAGGGGATGGTGGATGGCGTGTATGTGAAGCGTGCGCGGGAAAAATAGTACTGTGTTCCATGAAAAGCATACGTAATTGTTTGGACAGTGATACCGAACTATCAGATTGTTAATTCTCTTTACCACTGCGGTATGTAATGCCATCGCCAGCGAACTTTAAGAGCAAATAAACCGGACTGTGAAAGTGCCGCTAAGATTACTTTGTTGTGGCCGACACGAACTGTGCCTTTATTCGAATGAACTTTGCTGGTATTCGTTTTGGGTGGTGGAACTGTTGTCTATCTCATTCTATCAAGCCATGAAAGTGAATACTAATTAACTGTGCAATATAAATGGCTTTCAGTGACGTTGTCGAAGTTTGAAATGCGAGAACAGAGTGGACATTGCTTACGGTGTGCTTCACATACATGAACAATTCTGTGAACTGTGTATTTGTGGCTAAGACTATATGAATGTGACGAACCGTATAATTACGGACGATAGCGTCACGGACAGTGCATAAAGTGTAAAAACGAGCGATGTCTACGTCATGTACTTTGAAAGAGAGGACATGTCAACAACGTTCGTATACTGGCGTCTTGTGGTTTGTTAATCACCACGGGGATAGTGATACAGCTCTGCCGGAACTTTATTTGCGTTTCGCCGGAGAAGATTAACCAGCGGAACTGTCTGTATCCTGCTCTCATCATCGTAAACCGCCGACATCGTGCTGCCTAACGCAACGCTTCGTATGCAACAAAAAGTTAAGGGATTTCGCTGAACGCTATCCCCTGACCTAGAAACTTTCTTTCTCTATTAAAAGTAAAGAATTACAGGCTCTGTTTAATTAAATTCTTCGTTTAGTTTGTTTGCTTTCTGCTAACGAAAATAAAATTACAATCAGTGAATTAAAAGTTGCCTGGTAGTCATTGTTGAAACACCAGTAAATATAAACTTCTTCCTCTCATTAGGACTAATTCTCCTTGCATGTCTAAATTATTGTAGTTATTTTATGTAGTTTTATGTATTGTTATGCGACTAGATATATGACAGTAACTAATAAGAGTATTTTGTCGCGAAATATGGCTTCGCGCGAAAATTACAGCGACTGCCATAATTGCTTGCGTTCTGACCAGTAATGTAAAAGCTGCTATTCCCGTATTGGTGCTTTTCCTGAAGTGAGCGGGAATTATAAATGTCAGCTGTCAAATCACGTAGTGACTCTTTACCCAGTAATAAAAGTTTTTTGATATTGTATTGCTACGAGTCGTAGTATTAAGAGACACTGGTTATACTCAAAAGTGGGTAGATGTATGGTGAAACCCCCCAGTGTTCATGCGATTGTTAACAGTATTGTGTGTGATTCACGAAATTTTGTCGCTTTTTCTAATTCCTTTCAGATATTGTCTTAGATGTCTTTGAAGTTTCAGAGAATATATACACAATTTTGTCGGTTCAGGTTAATTTCAGAGTAGTTACTCGTGAGTACTAGAGTTTTCAGTTCATAAACGAAGTAGGATCGTGACCAATTGAGGAGTATAACAGAGAGTGTGGTTTTCCAACCAGAATTTTGGATCACTTCACAGTTCACATTTTGATAATTATTTTTCCTGTGGGTTGAGGTCATCACAACTGCTACGTGGGAGGAGCACCTTGATTTACTTGACAGAAAATTATATAAATTTTCACAGGCTACAGTACAATGAACACCAGCAATCAAAATAAATTTTGGGGTCATATCATACCTCCTTCAGGAGTAACACTTGATCAAGGTAAAAGGAACCAAAAAATTCCTGGGTCTAAAACAAAAAGATAGTTGTGGGTATTTATTGGGCTCTGTTCACTGTTTTGTCATTTTTTTCCTGGTCTGTTACTCAGTAACCCACCATTATTAAGTCTGTTAAAGAAGAATGCCATTTGGTTTTGGTGAGAGAGATGTCAAACAGATTTTGAAACAGTAAAGAATGCTTTGTTACCCTCTGACACTCTATCGTATGCCGACATGACTTTAGATTTTTGTATGGCCCTGGATGTATCCATTTTGGGACTTGGAGCTTGTTTATTTCGAATGCTTGAAAAGGCCAGTAAGATTTAAGTAACATGATTAGTTTCGCTAGTATAACACATTCAGAGTGTGAGTGTGTATACTCGGCATCTGACCCAGAAACTCCAGCCGTGATTCAAGTATTACGTTGACAGAAAGAAAAGTTAAAAGTATTTTGCGATACTCCTGGTCTTTTTGTTGGTCTATAAATTACTTCATATTAGAATTGCTGTGTGGACAGCATTTCCCCAAGAATACAGTTTTGAGATAAAGCACGTAAAAGGTAAGATCAATATCTTTCGGATATATCCCAACAAATAAACGTTTACTGGTTTACTTTGATGACAGACACCCATTACAGTCAATAAAATTTATATATATGTAATAACAATGGTACATTACAAGTTGCTGATTCGAGGTGGCATAAAGCAAAGACTCTCTTCACACAAAACCCGCTTGTGAAATTTTTACAGCACTATAACAACCAAGGTAATGTATTATTGTATATCTAACGTTCTTTATAATAATCGGTGGGTGTGCGTACTACTGTTGTTTGTGAAACACCTTTGATGCAGCATACACATTATGTTTTCGGTCACTACAGTGCTGCTAAATGTTTAAGGAAACTGAATCTATTTTGCTACTTTTCAAACATGCGAGGATATGTAGAACAATTACTAAGAACTTGTTCGCTGTGTCAGAAAGCAAAACCTACTAATAAGTGCTGCTACGGACCGTTACACTCTGTGTTACCAACACAACAATTACAAATCATGTCTGTCGATGTTGTTGGCACTGTGCCCTCTGCAAAAGATGGTGTGAAGTATTTCATAGCACTCTATAATCTTTTTTTCAATGTACTTCGAGCCACATGCTACAAAGCCGACAGCATCGTCTGCCATCATTAAAAGGGTTCTCAGACACTACACACCGACAGTTGGCAAATCTGTCGCATTCCTAACAATGACGTACAAAAAAAGTAAAGATTTTCTAGAGGATACTAACATTAGGCACGTTTTGATATCAAGGTTCCATCCGCAAGCATATCCCATGTCCTGAGACTTAAATAGATTAATAAGACCTTACGCAAGTACGACAACACACAGGTAGGGTAGAATTTATTGAACCATTTGAACATATAGTAAGTCAACTACCAATTTACGCTACACCTTATACACTTTCAGAAGTGCTGAATAACGGTAAAGAAGCCAACGAGTGGATGATCTTATTACCACACCTGCCTAATGTATAGCCTACACTGGAAGGAAAGATAACAAATTCACTGACTGCGCCCACTGATAGCGCCAGACTCAGGAAGAATACATATGACACAAAGTTAGGTCGCGCAGAAAATTATGTAACTGGTGTGAGAGTCGTGCTTCTGCCCTAGAGAGAAGAAATAGCAAATGGCAGGTAGGTACTACATAAATATTTCTCCTGGAACTAATACCTTGGATTTAGTTGAGCTGTATTATAACAATTTATGTTCATATGGTGAAAATTTTAAGCCTAAATGGAACACTGATCCGTTAATTTCAATTAGATAGGAATTTGTAGTTAATTATGGACGAACATTTTAGTGGAAAAGTCGTATGTGTGTTAAGACGTATTGCTCCTTTGACTGAGCCCTTCTTCATTTTAGATTTATCTTGCACGTTTTTTGTCACGTACACTTTTATTTGGTCTGCTGTTCAGATAATTCTAATTTCATGAGATGTGTAGTGCCTGTCGTCCAAGATTTTAATAGCACTGAATTCATACGGTATCACGGTCAAGCAAGAAATGTAAAAATGAATGTCAAGCACTAATCCCTTTATGTACATATATTAAGAGATATTTCTTTCCAACTATCTTCTGAACAAATACACAAGGCACTGGCGTGACTGACTAGCTCATCACTGCCCAGCCCAAACCGCTGAGGACAGATACGTAAAATTTGGAAAGAGTGTTAATTTTATACAGTGGGTGTCGTAAAACCCCTAAAGGATTGAAATATGGGACAAAAGTTTTTTTTTTATTTTTATTTTTTACAGTATTCATTCAGGTAATGTTGAAGATAGGCCTACGAAACTTGATATTTGATGTCTCAGTCAGAAACAAATAAACACGTATTTCTTTCCAGAATGAGATTTTCACTCTCCAGCGGAGTGTGCGCTGATATGAAACTTCCTGCCGGATTAAAACTGTGTGCCCAACCGAGACTCGAACTCGGGACCTTTGCCTTTCGCGGGCAAGTGCTCTACCATCTGAGCTACCGAAGCACGACTCACACCCGGTCCTCACAGCTGTGAGGACCGGGCGTGAGTCATGCTTCGGTGGCTCATAGAGCACTTGCCCGCGAAAGGCAAAGGTCCCGAGTTCGAGTCTCGGTCAGGCACACAGTTTTAATCTGACAGGAAGTTACGTATTTCTTTGTTTTTGGAAATTTAACCCCTATGGGGATGTAATACTGGGTGACAGTTTTCTTTGAATATAAGCAATTATTAAAGAACAACAAAGGTATTTTTAAAATTATATCTATAAAAACTGAAATTTGACTTCAAGTCACAAATTTAAAAAAAATCCTGTTTTAGTGTTCTTGGAAATTTAACTCCTAATGGGTGAAATAAAGGATCAAATTTTTTGTGGAAGGATTTCGTCATGAAAGCATTTTTAAAGCTTAATGCATGAAAATTAGAATTTGGTTTATCAGTTGTTGTTGTTGTGGTCTTCAGTCCTGAGACTGGTTTGATGCAGCTCTCCATGCTACTCTATCCTGTGCAAGCTTCTTCATCTCGCAGTACCTACTGCAAGCTACATCCTTCTGAATCTGCTTAGTGTATTGATCTCTTGGTCTCCCTCTACGATTTTTACCCTCCACGCTGCCCTCCAATGCTAAATTTGTGATCCCTTGATGCCTCAAAACATGTCCTACCAACCGATCCCTTCTTCTAGCCAAGTTGTGCCACAAACGTTTCTTCTCCCCAATCCTATTCAATACCTCCTCATTAGTTACGTGATCTACCTACCTTATCTTCAGCATTCTTCTGTAGCACCACATTTCAAAACCTTCTATTCTCTTCTTGTCCAAACTGGTTATTGTCCATGTTTCACTTCCATACATGGCTACACTCCATACAAATACTTTCAGAAACGACTTCCTGACACTTAAATCTATACTCGATGTTAACAAATTTCTCTTCTTCAGCAACGATTTCCTTGCCACTGCCAGTCTACATTTTATATCCTCTCTACTTCGACCATCATCAGTTATTTGGCTTCCTAATTAGCAAAACTCCTTTACTACTTTAAGTGTCTCATTTCCTAATCAAATCTCCTCAGCATCACCCGATTTGACTACATTACGTTATCCTCGTTTTGCTTTTGTTGATGTTCATCTTACATCCTCCTTTCAAGACACTGTCCATTCCGTTCAACTGCTCTTCCAAGTCCTTTGCTGTCTCTGACAGAATTACAATGTCATCGGCGAACCTCAAAGTTTTTACTTCTTCTCCATGAATTTTAATACCTACTCCGAATTTTTCTTTTGTTTCCTTTACTGCTTGCTCAATATACAGATTGAATAACATCGGGGAGAGGCTACAACCCTGTCTCACTCCTTTCCCAACCACTGCTTCCCTTTCATGCCCCTCGACTCTTATAACTGCCATCTGGTTTCTGTACAAATTGTAAATAGCCTTACGCTCTCTGTATTTTACCCCTGCCACCTTCAGAACTTGAAAGAGAGTATTCCAGTTAACGTTGTCAAAAGCTTTCTCTAAGTCTACAAATGCTAGAAACGTAGGTTTGTCTTTTCTTAATCTTTCTTCTAAGATAAGTCGTAAGGTTAGTATTGCCTCACGTGTTCCAACGTTTCTACGGAATCCAAACTGATCTTCCCCGAGGTCCGCTTCTACCAGTTTTTCCATTCGTCTGTAAAGAATTCGCGTTAGTATTTTGCAGCTATGACTTATTAAACTGATAGTTCGGTAATTTTCACATCTGTCAACACCTGCTTTCTTTGGGATTGGAATTATTATATTCTTCTTGAAGTCTGTGGGTATTTCGCCTGTCTCATACATCTTGCTCACCAGATGGTAGTGTTTTGTCATGACTGGCTCTCAAGGCCATCAGTAGTTCTAATGGAATGTTGTCTACTCCCGGGGCCTTGTTTCGACTCAGGTCTTTCAGGACTCTGTCAAACTCTTCACGCAGTATCTTATCTCCCATTTCATCTTCATCTACATCCTCTTCCATTTCCATAATATTGTCCTCAAGTACATCGCCCTTGTATAGACCCTCTATATACTCCTTACACCTTTCTGCCTTCCCTTCTTTGCTTAGAACTGGGTTGCCATCTGAGCTCTTGATATTCATACAAGTGGTTCTCTTCTCTCCAAAGGTCTCTTTAATTTTCCTGTAGGCAGTATCTACACTCCTGGAAATGGAAAAAAGAACACATTGACACCGGTGTGTCAGACCCACCATACTTGCTCCGGACACTCGAGAGGGCTGTACAAGCAATGATCACACGCACGGCACAGCGGACACACCAGGAACCGCGGTGTTGGCCGTCGAATGGCGCTAGCTGCGCAGCATTTGTGCACCGCCGCCGTCAGTGTCAGCCAGATTGCCGTGGCATACGGAGCTCTATCGCAGTCTTTAACACTGGTAGCATGCCGCGACAGCGTGGACGTGAACCGTATGTGCAGTTGACGGACTTTGAGCGAGGGCGTATAGTGGGCATGCGGGAGGCCGGGTGGACGTACCGCCGAATTGCTCAACACGTGGGGCGTGAGGTCTCCACAGTACATCGATGTTGTCGCCAGTGGTCGGCAGAAGGTGCACGTGCCCGTCGACCTGGGACCGGACCGCAGCGACGCACGGATGCACGCCAAGACCGTAGGATCCTACGCAGTGCCGTAGGGGACCGCACCGCCACTTCCCAGCAAATTAGGGACACTGTTGCTCCTGGGGTATCGGCGAGGACCATTCGCAACCGTCTCCATGAAGCTGGGCTACGGTCCCGCACACCGTTAGGCCGTCTTCCGCTCACGCCCCAACATCGTGCAGCCCGCCTCCAGTGGTGTCGCGACAGGCGTGAATGGAGGGACGAATGGAGACGTGTCGGCTTCAGCGATGAGAGTCGCTTCTGCCTTGGTGCCAATGATGGTCGTATGCGTGTTTGGCGCCGTGCAGGTGAGCGCCACAATCAGGACTGCATACGACCGAGGCACACAGGGCCAACACCCGGCATCATGGTGTGGGGAGCGATCTCCTACACTGGCCGTACACCACTGGTGATCGTCGAGGGGACACTGAATAGTGCACGGTACATCCAAACCGTCATCGAACCCATCGTTCTACCATTCCTAGACCGGCAAGGGAACTTGCTGTTCCAACAGGACAATGCACGTCCGCATGTATCCCGTGCCACCCAACGTGCTCTAGAAGGTGTAAGTCAACTACCCTGGCCAGCAAGATCTCCGGATCTGTCCCCCATTGAGCATGTTTGGGACTGGATGAAGCGTCGTCTCACGCGGCCTGCACGTCCAGCACGAACGCTGGTCCAACTGAGGCGCCAGGTGGAAATGGCATGGCAAGCCGTTCCACAGGACTACATCCAGCATCTCTACGATCGTCTCCATGGGAGAATAGCAGCCTGCATTGCTGCGAAAGGTGGATATACACTGTACTAGTGCCGACATTGTGCATGCTCTGTTGCCTGTGTCTATGTGCCTGTGGTTCTGTCAGTGTGATCATGTGATGTATTTGACCCCAGGAATGTGTCAATAAAGTTTCCCCTTCCTGGGACAATGAATTCACGGTGTTCTTATTTCAATTTCCAGGAGTGTATCTTACCCCTAGTGAGATAAGCCTATACATCCTTACATTTGTCCTCTAGCCATCCCTGCTTAGCCATTTTGCACTTCCTGTCGATCTCATTTTTGAGACGTTTGTATTCCTTTTTGCCTGCTTCATTTACTGCATTTTTATATTTCTCCTTTCATCAATTAAATTCAATATTTCTTCTGTTACCCAAGGATTTCTATTAGCCCTCGTCTTTTTACCTACTTGATCCTCTGCTGCCTTCACTACTTCATCCCTCAGAGCTACCCATTCTTCTTCTATTGTATTTCTTTCCCCCATTCCTGTCAATTGTTCCCTTATGCTCTCCCTGAAACTCTCTACAACCTCTGGTTCTTTCAGTTTATCCAGGTCCCATCTCCTTAAATTCCCACCTTTTTGCAGTTTCTTCAGTTTCAATCTGCAGTTCATAACCAATATATTGTGGTCAGAATCCGCATCTGCCCCTGGAAATGTCTTACAATTTAAAACCTGGTTCCTAAATCTCTGTCTTACCATTATAAAATCTATCTGATACCTTTTAGTATCTCCAGGATTCTTCCAGGTATACAACCTTCTTTTATGATTCTTCAACCAAGTGTTAGCTATGATTAAGTTATGCTCTGTGTAAAATTCTACAAGGCGGCTTCCTCTTTCATTTCTTCCCCCCAATCCATATTCACCTACTATGTTTCCTTCTCCCCCTTTTCCTACTGACGAATTCCAGTCACCCATGACTATTAAATTTTCGTCTCCCTTCACTACCTGAATAATTTCTTTTATCTCGTCATACATTTCATCAATTTCTTCATCATCTGCAGAGCTAGTTGGCATATAAACTTGTACTTCTGTAGTAGGCATGGGCTTTGTGTCTATCTTGGCCACAATAATGCGTTCATTATGCTGTTTGTAGTAGCTAACCCGCACTCCTATTTTTTTATTCATTATTAAACCTACTCCTGCATTACCCCTATCTGATTTTGTATTTATAACCCTGTAATCACCTGACCAAAAGTCTTGTTCCTCCTGCCACCGAACTTCACTAATTCCCACTATATCTAACTTTAACCTATCTATTTCCCTTTTTAAATTTTCTAACCTACCTGCCCGATTAAGGGATCTGACATTCCACGCTCCGATCCGTAGAACGCCAGTTTTCTTTCTCCTGATAACGACGTCCTCTTGAGTAGTCCCCTCCCGGAGATCCGAATGGGGGACTATTTTACCTCCGGAATATTTTACCCAAGAGGACGCCATCATCATTTAATCATACAGTAAAGCTGCATGTCCTCGGGAGAAATTACGGCTGTAGTTTCCCCTCGCTTTCAGCCATTCGCAGTACCAGCACAGCAAGGCCGTTTTGGTTAATGTTACAAGGTCAGATCAGTCAGTCATCCAGACTGTTGCCCCTGCAACTACTGAAAAGGCTACTGCCCCTCTTCAGGAACCACATGTTTGTCTGGCCTCTCAACAGATACCCCTCCGTTGTGGTTGCACCTACGGACGGCCATCTGTATCGCCGAGGCACGCAAGCCTCCCCACCAACGGCAAGGTCCGTGGTTCATGGGGGGGGGGGGGGGGGGGTTATCAGCTGGAAACAAAAAAATTATGCGTCGTAGTGTTTCTGGAAGTTCAACTCCTGAGGGGGAGGGGGGGGGGATTGAATAGGACCTGACTGATTCGACATCATCCGCCAGCCAAAACCACTAAGGACAGAAACTTGAATTTTGGAGAAGGTCTTGACCTTATTCTGTAGGTTTCGCCCAGTAAGGGATTGTTCAAAATTCTATCCTCAAGTGGGTGAAGTAGGGCATGGAAAGTCTTTTGAATGTTGTTGTTGTTGTGGTCTTCAGTCCAAAGACTGGTTTCATGCAACCCTCCATCCCACTATATCCTGTAAGCTTTTTCATCTCCGAATAACTACTGCAATCTACATCTGTCTTCATCTCTTGCTCTCCCTCTTCGATGTTTTTGCTGATCCCTTGATGACTCAGATTGCGTCCTAAGATCCGATCCCTTTTTCAAGTTCTGCCACAAATTTCTCTTTTCCCCGATTGTATTCAGCACCTCCTCATTAGTTACATGATCTACCAAACTAATCTTCAGCATTCTGCTGTAGCACCACATTTCGAAATAATCTATTCTCTTTCTGTTTAAACTCTTTATCATTCATGTTTCACATAGCTACACTCCATAGACTTTCAGAAAAGATATCCAGACACTTAAATCTATACTCTACGTTAAAAAAATTATCTTCAGAAATGCTGTCCTTTCCATTGACAGTCTACATTTTATATCCTCTCTACTTCGACCACCATCTGTTATTTTGCTGTCGAAATAGCAAAACTCAGCTACAACTTTAAATGTCTCATTTCCTAATCTAATCCCCTCAGCATTGCCTGATTTTATTCGACTATATTCCATTATCCTCCTTTTGCTTATCTTGTAGCTCATCTTATATCCTGCTTTCCAGAAACTGTCCATTCCATTCAACTGCTCTTCCAAGTCCTTTGCTGTCTCTGACGGAATTGCAATGTCATCGGCAAACCTCAAGGTTTTGATCTCTTCTCCATGGATTTTAATTCATGTTCGAAATTTTTCTTTTCTTTCCTTTACTGCTTGCTCAATATACAAATTGAACAACATTCGTGATGAAACTTCCTGGCAGATTAAAACTGTGTGCTGGACAGAGACTCGAACTCGGGATCTTTGCCTTTCGCGGGCAAGTGTTCTATCACTCCGCTGCAGAGTGAAAATCTCATTCTGAAAACATCCCCCAGGCTGTGGCTAAGCCATGTCTCCCCAATATCCTTTCTTTCAGGAGTGCTAGTTCTGCAGGTTCGCAGGAGAGCTTCTGTAAAGTTTGGAATGTAGGAGACGAGGTACTGGCAGAAGTAAAGCTGTGAGGACGGGGCGTGAGTCGTGCTTGGGTAGCTCAGTTGGTAGAGCACTTGCCCGCGAAAGGCAAAGAGCCCGAGTTCGAGTCTCCATCGGGCACACAGTTTTAATCTGCCAGGAAGTTTCATATCAGCGCACACTGCGCTGCCGAGTGAAAATCTCATTCTAGAAACATTCGCGATAATTGGGATAACTACTACCCTGTCTCACTTCCTTCTGAACCACTGCAACCCTTTCGTGCTCCTCGAGTCTTATAACTTTTGGACGATATAGAACTACCAAAACTGGGATTTGGTTACATCAGTTTGAAATTCAGATTAATCGTCTCAGCATTTTAGGAAATTTACCCACTAAGGGGGTAATACAGTAAAAGAGTGAGCCATAGATTTTTTTAAGTAAATCGTTATTAAAGAACAGAATTTTAAAGTTTCGTCTATGAAAACTGGTATTTGACTTCTTGATTGAAAGTAAACAAAAATATGTGTTCAGTTGTTTTCGAAATTCAACCCCTAAGGGAGTGAAATAGTGGATTAAAAGTCTTATGAAATTGCTTCATCATGAAAGCATTTTCAAAGCTAATTCTATAAAAATACACTTACAGGTTAGAAATTTAAAAAAATATGTGTTTCATTTTTTTCTGAAAAGTCGTCCCCTAAATGGGGTGAAACAGGAGATGAAATTTCTTATGGAAACATTTCATTATGAAAGCATTTTTCAAGCTAAACCTATGCAAATTCGTTAGAAATAACAAATTAACATGTTTCACCGTTTTTGTAAATTGAATGCATAAGGGGATAAAAAGGGTTATGAAAATTTTTAAGAAACTATTCTGTTATATTAAAAAAATTTTAAGCTAAATGTATGAAATCTGGTATCTCACAGTTCAATTAGTTATAAAGCATTATGTGTCAGGGGATCAAGATTACTGTGGAAACATCTACACAGCACAGAAAGAGGCATGATTACCGGTAACAAAAACATTGGACTTCAAATCTATCAGAATCGCTTTTTCGTTAGAAGTACATTCGGAAAGGGACATGTTTCTATGGCATTGATTAATGTAGAAAGTTTAGAGGGTGTGGCAATTTGTGAACAAATAAAAATTCGATAAAAGAAAAACAAAGCAATCTGTGCAGGTCATTAGAGCCTATGCGAGCAAAACAGCGGGCACTGAGCTAGTTACAAATCTGCGATCCACAGGTTCGAATCCGAAATATGATTGAGTAATATAATTAACGTACGTCAGAAGTGAATCCTCTAAGCCGATGCTGTAGTGAAGCCTTTGTGACTTTCTTAAAGAGCAGTTAAATGTTTGTGGCTGGAATAAGGAATTTGCTAGAAGCGTAACGTTTGAGTGAAATCCTGTATTTAGCGTGTGTTACTATGTGCAATCGGACCATATCACCTATGTGAATGCTTTAAAGAATGTTAAAATTGTACTTAACTGAGTTTAGTTTCATGAGCACCTAGTTGATTCGGGAAGAACGTGCTAGGAAAGATTTGCTGGACATTCCATACACATGGGAATGCGACATTAATGCAGCCTATGTATGAATGCAAGAACCACCTTTCACTTCAAATTTACATTACTAAGTCTCATGTCATTTATGATATATCGCTCTTTCTCTACTTGATTGCTTTACCTTTACGATCAACATTTGAAGTCTAATAGCACCGGGTGACATCCATTATACAGGTCATTTTCAAACTCGCTATGTTTGTATCAAAAAGCTTAGATGAGGGTGAGAAGGGAAATTACCTTCTGGAATAAACGTGAAAAAGGAATAACGCAAGGTTGCTGTAGTGACGTACTACTTTCAGTCGGTACATAAAGTAAATGACTGACTGGTGCCCATTAAATGGTAAGATTGTCAACCTGGAGAAAAAGGAGTATGATGTTTGAGGTTAGAAGACAACTTAATCCTTCAAAAATGGCTACAAAGATTTACAGGAAATAGTGCATGTCACTGAAACTGAAGGAAAGAGCTGCTGAGAAAGAATTAATAAACAGATGGCACTAGGAGAAAATAAGGGAGGAGTTATAATGTCGAATGAAGAACACTGGGACAGAGGCTACGCTTTAATTGCAAAGGAAAAGAAAACAACTGGAAATGCATCACAGTAATTAAAACCTTCAAAGCAACGATGAAAGTATCATTCTGCAAGGGAAACAAGTTTTCTGCAGCAATATGAGCAAAGATTGGAGAAAGAGTATCACAAAAAAATTTACGTGGAGTGCCCTCTACGGTTCTCAGACCTGGATAATCAGAAGAAAATGTATGGAAGACTGTATGCTTTTGACTACGTGGTGGAGGAGAGCAAGAAAAAGCTCGACGAACAGGAAGGGTAATGAGTGGGTACTGACTAGAGATGGAGATGTAGCGTCTCAATAAAATGATATTTAAAAGCAATAAGTTAAGAGAAATTAAATTATGTCGCTGGTATAGAAGTGTATGCTTGCTACGATAGAAATGGAGCGTGAGTAATTTAAATTTCTGCCAACTACCTGTTGCCTTCATCTCTCACAGAAGAAAAGAAAATAAACATAATGGTGTCTTGAGACACCATTCCGGTAAGATACGAATATTATCTACGCATGAAGCCGTCATTTTTTCTACCGAGACGAACGCTCCAGTGAGCATTCAAATACTCACGATCTTATTGTTTTAATTGTCCTTGACAACTATTTCCAGTTATACCTGGAAACTTATGTTACAGAATAATATTTTTATAAATTTTTATTAGATGCAGAGAAGATGCATAGTGGATGCAAAAAAGAAAAAAACGCTCCAGTATGATATATTTTTCTAAATACACCGTAATAATCACTAAAAATTTTCAGTAACTTCCATTTTCACAAGTGTTACAATTCTGCCCTTTATTTCGTCAAAGATAAAACTTCACGATTCCAATTCGGCCAATAGTTCCATATACAAGGAGTTAGCAATAGTAACAGTGGTTACCACGACGAGATGTGGCCTGTGAAGGTAATACAGTGAAGGGAAAGTAACCGGAGAGGACTTACATTAAGAAAGAAGAAGAGACTTACAATGGGAGTTTTTGACTGATGTGTGGGAGGGAAGTGGAGGCGAGAGTGAAAGAGACCACGTGTTGGATGTCAGCAGTGTTAAGAACGGAGCAATGGACTGTCCAAACTGAAGATCCAAATCAATTGCTAGGCTACTACAACTCTGATGGTAATCTCATAGGCATAGAGGATCTGCTTAGCTGAGTTTGCCGGCACGGTAGCTCAGCGTGTTCGGTCAGAGGGTTAGCTACTCTCTGTAATAAAAAACTGAGTGAACAGATCAACGAGGTATTTTTTGTAAAGCCATAAAGACTGAATGAGACCCCCAAAAATTGATCTCAAATTTAGAGTTAGCACCCTATTGTTAAATTAAAGGTTATTGCATTGCGGTTAGATTTGATCTCCCATATATTTAATGTAGTATCCACTGATGTTGTCTATTTTTTATTTTAGATACCTCCTGAACGGCTACGCTGCACGTACTTCAGATTCACAGGCCCTTGATCGAACCGTAATGATTGGCGCCATTTTTTTTATTTTTGAGAACCTAAAATAAACTTTAGAGTATGACCAATCATCAATCATAATACGTATGTCTTTTCATTGTCTCAAAAAAAAAAAAAAAAAAAAAAAAAACAACTCTATCCGCAAAGCAATAACCTTTAATTTAACAATAGGGTGCTAACTCTAAATTTGAGATCAATTTTTGGGTGTCTCATTCAGTCTTTATGGCTTTACAAAAAATAATTAATACTGACAAATTTCACGTATTATAGATATAAGCTGCCAAAAAAGTGTTTACTCTTCTGTTGACAAAGGTAGAATTTAATAGGTTGAACGGTTTTTATTTTATGCTGCACATTTTTGAAACATAATTTCTCGAGGAAAACCTGCTTAAAGCCGCGCGACTGCTGCGGTCGCAGGTTCGAATCCTGCCTCGGGTATGGATGTGTGTGATGTCCTTAGGTTAGTTAGGTTTAAGTAGTTCTAAGTTCTAGGGGACTGATGACCACAGATGTTAAGTCCCATAGTGCTCAGAGCCATATGAACCACTTGAACCTGCTTAAAGTTTAGGAAATGTATTATTAGTTCAATTTATATACAAACTATATTTTATTACATATTTTTCATGTCTCTGAACCCAAATCGGGAGTTAGATTTTCAAAATTCAAAATGGCTAATCCAATATGGCAGACCGAAAATTATGTTTTGACCAATTTTGACCAAAACTTGACAAAAAAACTGCATTCGTTATTATTCCAAGACCATGTGTGAACCCTTCCTCTAACTCGAAATGTTACTGGAGAGCAATTCTTTCGTTCTTCATCGTGGGAAAGGCCGATATGGCTGAGCTGAGTATATTGCGTTCGGCAGCCTGCACAAGTTGTTCATCCATGAATACCGCAGTACAAATCATTTTCTGAACGTGCGTCACGACAAGCAAGTTTTTCTATCGATGCCAGTCGTCTCCGGCTGAGAGCTCCCACGGCGGCCGTAACACTCCTTCAAAAAAGGGTGTGTACAAACTTTTATAATGCATGGATTAAAAAGCCTTTTCCTTCCAACATTCTAGACACATATACCTTTCAAAAAATGCAATAAAAATCGAATTTTCGACCATTTTGGATAAAAACCTGGCCTTAATGTCATTTATTTCATCAGAACAGAATACCGGATAAAGGTATAAATAACAAAACTTTGAATGTAGCTGCTAAGGTTCAGTGACCGTGTCAGAATTATATTTTAACAAATAAGCCCTCGGTCACAAATATTAAGTCAAAACTTGACCTGGTTTCGACGCTACTATGAGCGTCGTCTTCAGAATTAGACTAACTGTACAGGTATGCAGTACATTAATAAAATTAAAGTTTGTACTGACTCGAAAAGATGCAGTACTTACAAGTCACATATTAAAAAAGATCTAAGCCGGAAAGGTGACGTCATGAACACTTGTGAGATGGCGAGCCGCTAAGGGCTGCTGGTACTGTGAACAAGGGTTGCAACAAGACTGAGGTTCCCACTTTAGAAAGTGTGGGCAAGTAAACATGGTGTTGCTACGAGCGCCTTCTAGTAGCCTCAGAAACAACTAGGCTACTGTACATTCAAAATTAGTCACATGAAATTGTGATGCAGCTGATTCAGGCATAACGTAAGCATTAATAATAACAGGATGAAGTTACATATTTATCTGCTTAAAATAGAGACACATTTTGTAACGTAAAAACGTTGGTTATGAAATACAAGAAAACAGCAAAGATGTGACAGGAAAACAACATTTCGGTGAACTGAATGAGGAAATCTGAATCAAAGATCAAGCAATGGCTTTATACAGTCAAAAAAGGTTTTATTTCGCAGCTGCAGCTGTTCGTTGAGAATGAGGCCATCATGACGAGTGAGATTTTTGAAAATCTCCAATTCCTCTAAGACATCTAACCTACGCCCCTTCTTTTCGGTATGCAGAATATTGTTATCGCCTATGGCTTTAGGCACGTGTCCAGTAATTAAGAGATGATCGGCAAAGGATGAATTTAGGGGACTGGTGCCGTTCTTTCTCAAAAGATGTTCTTTATATCTGATGGTGAAAACACGTATGGTTTGCCCTATATAATAGGAGGAACAGGTATCGCAGATGATCTTATAAACGCCAGAACTTTCTGTAGGGGAGCGAATGGATTTCAAATTATGAATGAAGTTTCTCTTTAGATTATTGTTAGTAGAGAAGGCAACATTGCAGTTGTATTTGTTGCGAAGCATGCGCTGAATCTGATAGGAAATGGGTCCTCTGAAAGGAATAGAAAAACGTTTTTTCGGGTTAATTTCAGTGCATGAGGTGTTGAGCGTGGTAGTTCTTGCAGTTTTCTTTTTTAGGATATTGTCCTCTATGCTAGGCGTATATTCATTATTGACTGCTATGGTTTTAAGTAAATTAATCTCCTCATTAAACTTTTCTCTTGAAAGTGGTATGGAGGTGGCTCGGTGGACGGCAGAGTGAAAAAAGGCCAGTTTCTGAGACTGTGGATGAAAAGAGGAAGCAGGCACGATTTGGTCAGTATACGATTCTTTTCGAAAAATATTGAAAGTGATGTTTTGTCTTCTATTGTATGCACAAGTCTAAATAATTTAATTGGCGGTTATCGTTTTTGAGTTCAATAGTGAAAGAAATTTTTTCATGGAGGTCGTTAAAAAGTTTAAATATATGATCAATTCTATCGGCGGGTCCGTTATATATGACTAGAATATCATCAACGTATCTTGTGTAAGAAAGGATACCTAGTGAAACGGCTGAGACACGGTTAAACAGCTTTTTTCCAAGGAATTGATAAAGATGTCGGCGAGGATGCCGGTACAGATGTCCGTTGAATTCAAAGTAGTTGTACTTGACAACGACATTAATGAGATTCATAAAATCAGTAATCTGTTCGTCTGATAGATCTTTTTTAAATTGACGTAAGTTTTCTTCCACAATGATGAGCGTCTCATGTACCGGGACATTGGTATGAAGATTTTTAATATCTAAGGAAAAAAGCTTGGTGTCTGAACTGCATACTAAGTTTTTAATATTATGGACCAAAACGTGGCTGTTAAGAATAATTATTTTCGAAAACGAAGGATTTTTTCAAAGTTTCGTGTAGAAATCGGGCCAAATCGTGACATGCGCTATTCATGCTATTGGAGATTGGACGTATTGGATGATCAGGTTTATGAATTTTGAACTGAAACTACTCATCAATATGAACCCTCAGCCCCCTAAACTTCGGTCCCAGTTCAACTTCATCCTGTTATTATTAATGCTTACGTTATGCCTGAATCAGCTGCATCACAATTTCATGTGTCTAATTTTGAATGTACAGTAGCCTAGTTGTTTCTACGGCTACTAGATGGCGATCGTGGCAACACCATGTTTACTTGCCCACACTTTTTAAGTGGGCACCTCAGTCTTGTTGCAACCCTTGTTCACAGTACGAACAGCCCCTAGCGGCTCGCCATTTCACAAGTGTTCATGACGTCGCCTTTCCGGCTTAGATCTTTTTTAATATGTGACTTGTAAGTACTGCATCTTTTCGAGTCAGTACAAACTTTAATTTTATTAATGTACTATATACCTAAGGTTTTAGTAGAGTTAGTCTAATTCTGAAGATGACGCTCATAGTAGCGTCGAAACCAGGTCAAGTTTTGACTTAATATTTGTGACCGAGGGCTTCTTCGTTAAAAAAGAAGTATAAATAACAGAAGACTTCTATATATGTGAAACAGAGAAATATTGTGTACGTTCAACAACACAGGCTCTTTGAAGATTCAACCCTTTTCCACCACCTTGAAAAGATTTAAGGCTCTTAAACGTACATATCAGTGCAATGGTTTTGCAGCACAGGATTAAGAGGAACATTGTAATGTACAAATAACTATTAAGTACCTAAGATCCTAACCCCACGTGGTTACTAGTTGCAGTGTCCAAACGGGACACGGATGGTGACTCCTTGGACCATGCGTTCACATAATGTCATTGAAACTTTGCTGTGAGGTAACCGTGTAAAAATCTCTCATATTTCAGTGGACTGACAGTTTAAAATCATTTTGATTTCTTGGAGAGATTGTTAGTTCAGGTGCTCACTGTGACATTTGTATTAATTGAGTGTATACATAATGGCTGAAGTATTTTGTGAACTATAGCGTGAAAAATGAACAGAGTTAAAAATAAAGGTTAGTGTTAGCATCATGGGTCATGAGATACAGAACACCGTGTTTGTTGCCCGGGGAGGCGATAGTGATGTTTCGTATGTCTGCTGAAGCAACTATCGGAGATTAAGCTACTATGAATTGATATTTGATTCGTTTTCCTAATAACTGAGCAGAATACTTCAGTTGATATTTCTTCTATGGCCTTCACAATGTAACACAGAAATGGCATTATTTATTTATTTAAGCTTTTATTACACAAATTAGGGCTTTCATGCCGTCTTACATCTAATCAGATATCTTCAGTGGCCCAGTATCACAATTTTTGTACCAGATGATCAGTATACAATCGTAACGATAACAGCAAATATAATGACTAAATTTATAGATATGAATGTGTGTGATGTAAGAAATATGAGTCTTAGTAACATTAAGCAAATTCCTCTTTACGTTCTTTCCTAAAGTGATTACTGAAATATAAGAGAAATGCGTGACAAAAGTACAGAAGGTAGCAACTGAGAGAAGTTGACTGCTCAGAGGAAGAAGAGGAAATAACATAGTCAGATTATCAGGTGATTTCCAGAATGAGATTTTCACTCTGCAGCGGAGTGTGCGCTGATATGAAACTTCCTGGCAGATTAAAACTGTGTGCCCGACTGAGACTCGAACTCGGGACCTTTGCCTGAGCACTTGCCCACCAAAGGCAAAGGTCCCGAGTTCGAGTCTCGGTCGGGCACACAGTTTTAATCTGCCAGGAAGTTTCGTTATCAGGTGAGATGCAAGAAAGAACCCGTCATAGACAGGGGTGAGTAAAGCATAGAAATGGATGAGAAAAGCATATATTGTTTATAATATGACAGTGATACTGGTTCCCTTCCGGAGGGAAGAAAAACAGAGGGTAGCTACACGGGTGATAATAAATAAAGCCTTAATAGCTTTTTGAATGTGGAGTGGTTCAGCATAAAACGTAAATTACAAGGTAATTTGCTACAGAACAGCTTGTCGCACAGTCACTTGGCGGAAATGGAGAAGGAATAGAGATATATTTATTTTTATGGAAACGTATGACGAAGATGCTGAGCGTATCCTATTTCGAACTGCTCTTACGGAGTGATAATAGCTGTTTGGTATGTGAGAACAAGTACTGAGGACAGCCATGGCTAAGGAACCGAAGAAGGAGACAGAACGTGTGGAAACGACGCCATCTATCCTGCCGCATACAAACTGAGTGCGGGGAGGACTGATAAGATCAAACAAATCTCTCGCAAGTGTTCATAGCTAGCTCGACTCATACGGAGTGTTCAGTATTTGTGCCGCGTTGAATTGCATCGCGGTAGTGAAGAACTGTTAGTACTAAAGACCGGACTAATTTTGACCTTGTTTGACGTGGAACATTTTATTACAGTTTTTGCTTTTCGTGTAAGAAGGAGAAATATTTCTTGATTACTGCCACGATATATTCTTCACATTTTAAACCTTCATGTAAGAATATGCCAATTCCCATTTTTTTCATTTTTTTTTCTTTTTTTGATTGGATAACATTACGGAGGTTCAAATGGCTCTGCGCACTATCAGACTTAACTGCTGGGGTCATCAGTCCCCTATAACTTAGAACTACTTAAACCTAACCAACCTAAGGACATTACACACATCCATGCCCGAGGTAGGATTCGAACCTACGACCGTAGCGGTCGCGCGGTTCCAGATTGTAGCGCCTAGAACCGCTCGGCCACCTCGGCCGGCAAGTAGAGGAGTAACTGTTTCCATAAAATGATGGCTGATGAACTTTCGGTGTGATATGAGGATGACCTGTAACCACTTTGTATTTAGTTTAAGTCCTAAATTCTGCGTGAATCGTGATAATGGCAAAGACCGTGATTTATATCAGATACGGCAGCAGAAATGTTCCGAGGGCTGGCACGTCCGTACAGAAACGACCGCACACGAATCTTGTAAAAGCATTTCTCCAAGTAAGCCATATATGGCGCAATTCCACGTCCCTCAGTGAAATACGTCGCGTAGAAGCACACGTGCTGGCGCCTGGAGGGTGGTGACGTCAACTGGAGATACCGCAGGCGGTCCTGCTACAACTTATATTCCGAGCACGTACTCGGCGCTCGCGATACGTTTCAATTTGCTCTTGTTATTGATTCAAAGCGTCCTCCATTCGAGAGCGGTAAATTTCAGTTACTGGAGTTACAGAGCCTGTAATAGTCCACGAAATCCTTAGCTTCAGACACAATGACATGTCAGAAAATGTTCCCGTGTGACGGAGCTTCGTACTCGTATATCGTCTAACTGTCTGTTCTAATGATCGATTGCCATGAGTAGTGTCACTATGACAGCGAATCCACTGAACAAAACGCAAGCTGACTGTTAACATTACAGCCGGCCGCGGTGGCCGAGCGGTTCTAGGCGCTTCAGTCGGGATCCGCGCGATTGCTGCGGTCGCAGGTTCGAATCCTGCCTCGGGCATGGATGTGTGTGGAATCCTTAGGTTATACTTGGAAGGAGAGACAGCATTGGTCGTATTTTTTGTTTGTTTTATTAAACGCAAAATCGATTTTCGGTCACTTAGTGACCATCTTCAGTGCTGTAATATATAATTTAAATTGGTAGGCACTGGTGTCAACACGATCGCTGTAAGCTTGTTGACACCAGTGCCTACCAATTTAAATCATATATTTCAGTACTGAAGATGGCCACTAAGTGACCGAAAATCGATTTTGCGTTTAATAAAACAAAAAAATACGACCAATGCTGTCTCTCCTTCCAAGTATACCCATTATATGGTCGTGGTGCACAGGACACTCCATGGAGTCGCCAATCAATCCTTAGGTTAGTTAGGTTTAAGTAGTTCTAAGTTCTAGGGGACTGATGACCTCAGATGTTAAGTCCCATAGTGCTCAGAGCCCTTTGAACCATTTGTTAATTTTACAACTTTGGTTTCAGATGAACAGGGGAAGTAGCATGATAGATTATTGTTCTTGGAAACGATAAGCCCACATTTTCGTCTAAATTGGGGGCACGTTTCGTCTGGATTATTTACACTCTCTCCTATCAGAGAATTTTTACCTCTGACAAAAATAAATGTCACCTTATTCACAATGTATCGAGCTGAAGTGTTAAAACCGCTCCTTATGTCAGTCGCACACTGTCAGAGCTACCGTAACGCTTAACAGCGAAGCAACGAGAACTGCTCCAAGCCTGTTCAATGTAACTCTTCATGAAATAGCACGTCAACTAATGCTGGATGGGAAAATTGAAAGAAGGACTATGAATAAGAAGTATCAAAGAAGTGGTGACGTTGAAGACTACCTTGGTACATCTTTCACCGACGAAGAACTGAAACTACCTTCTGAAGCTGTAAATAATAATAAAACTGCGGGCTTGAATGACCTAAGACCACAGAAAATTACAGTATTTGGGCCAGTTACGAAGAAATGGATCTTAAACTTGGGAACACACGCATTTTTAAAATTACAGATTCCTGCCATTTGACGCAAAGCTAGAGTTGTAGCACTTGTAAAGTCCGGAAAAGTGCCAACGGATCCTAAACATTTCCGACCAATTTTTCTTCTTTTTATCTGAATAAGGTCTTGAAAAGCTTGATTCCCAGTCGCATCTCACAATATGTTGGTAAAAACCTTGCAAATGAGCAGTCAGGTTGCAACCAGGAAAGTAATGATGTCGTTAAATTCATAATCTGACGCAGTACATAGAAGATGGAGGCGAAAGGAAACGTATCACCGGAGTGACATTCATAGATCAGTCAGCAGTGTATGACATCATCAACCGCAAGAAGTGGATTAGAAAGGTGTATTCAGTCACAAAAGGCAACCACCTTTAAACAGATTATCCAGTGTTTACTGCAAAACAGGCGGTTTCTCGGTCACTGTTCATCAGAAAAGGAGCCGATGGAGCACCTCGAAGAGTGGTCACCGTCAGGGTAGTGTTTGTGTAACTGTACTACAGCTACACAAACGATAAACCGCTCAACAACGCAATGAGAACGGTTATTCACGCAGACGGTGCAGCAGCTGAAGCCCACGGCAAAACCCTTAATGAAGAAGAAGCTGACACCAGCCATTGAAGATCTCGCCAAGTATTATGATTATAAGCACCTACAGCGACACCCCGAGCTGGGGACCTAGAAGGAAGAAATATAAGGAGATCCAACAACTTCCCCCATTCTTTCTCTCTTTCTTTCTTTGTCTGAGCCTTGTCCCACAGTTACGCAGGGTCGCCCATGGTTAATCAGATGTGGCATGGTAAGTTTAAGGGATGGCCGGATACACTTCCTGCCGCCACCCTGTACCCCCCGGGAAGGAATTAGTGAACCCCAGCTGTCTATGCCTAATGTAAGCCATGTAATAGTGAGAATGTGTTGCAAATGTCTGCGAGTCGTGTAACTGAGGCGGAACGTGGGGACCTGCCCGGTATTCACCTAGGGGGATGCGGAAAACCGCGTAAAAACCACATCCAGGCTGGCTGGCATACCGGCCCTACGTCGTTAATCCGCCGGGCGGATTCGATCCAGGGCCGGCGTACCTACCCGAGTCCAGGCAGCAGCGCGTTTGCGCTCTCGCCTACCCTGGCGGGTTAGCCAACAACTATCCCATTGCGGTACTCAAAAATATCTGGGAGTAAAATTGGATCGTAGCCTCTGTTCAAAGATCACTTCCAAGCAACAAAGATAGAACTATCTGCCAGGAACATCATCATCTCTAAACGTTTGGCACCGCCTGCCGCTCAGAACTAAGCGTGCTCCGTACGTCAACCACGGCGCTATGCTCTTCTGCAGAAGAATCTGCAGTACCAGTTTGGTGAAATTCTACTCATGGAAACAGGTGGATCCGACGCTGAATGAGACTGGACGCATTGTGACAGGCTACCTACAAACAATTCCAACCACCAACAGTTATTAAATTATGGGTGCAATGCCACTTGACATCAGCAAAAGAACTGTCGCAGAAATGGAGAAACAGAAGCAGGAAACGGATGAAAGACATCTGTTTGGATATAACCATAAAACATGGTTTGAAGTCAAGGAGGAGCAACTTGCGCGCTACCAGTGGAAGGTACTCGTCAATCTAACGTAAACATATGTGCTATTGCCCATCTTATCGTATACTGTGCTTTTTAAGACTTAACTATCATCTGTGAGGACTACATATACGGAAATGGCCTTGTTCACAAGATGCTTTTTGATTGCAAACGTTATATTTGCCTAACGCGCTACCTTTTATCAACTAATATGACAGTTTGGCATGAGGTTTCAACTCACAATACTTCTGGAGACCACAAGATGACAGCGAAGCCTGTCGAAACCTGTTATTGCCGGCCGCGGTGGCCGAGCGGTTCTTGGCGCTTCAGTCCGGAACCATGCTGCTGCTACGGTTGCAGGTTCAAATCCTTCCTCGGACATGGATGTGTGTGATGTCCTTAGGTTAGTTAGGTGTAAGTAGTTCTAAGTCTAGGGGACTGGACCACAGATGTTGAGTCCCATAGTGCTTAGAGCCATTTTTTAAAAAACCTGTTATTGAAAACAAATAAGTATGTATGCAAACTTTGCCTGCGAATGTTTGTTTCTAAATTAAATAAAATACTGTCAGCTATTTTAGTGTAGATTAATTTAATTGCTTCATGTAGTGTATTACTAGGAAGATTAGCCCTCTGGTCACTTTCAAATTCAGTTGCGTCAGTGAAACGGGTGTGTCTGTATTTTACAACTATCAAGCACTACATGTGGATATATTCCTGTTCTCACAGACACGTCGAAAATCTGCTGTATTAAAAATCACACGCTGCATGCAGGAACGCTTTGTATGCGAAGCCACAAAATTGAAATGTTGATCACAAACGGTTTCCGAGTCTTGAGGTACTTAACAGAACAACGGTACTTTCATTTCCACAGACGTAAAATGTGAAATCGAATTATAGCTACTGTTGTTGCCAGATTTGGCCGCTCTGTGTGCTAAATTTTGAGTCTTATACCGGGTGTTACAAAAAGGTACGACCAAACTTTCAGGAAACATTCCTCACACACAAATAAAGAAAAAATGTTATGTATACATGTGTCCGGAAATGCTTGATTTCCATGTTAGAGCTCAGTATGTATTGTACTTCCACGATTCACCGCCAGTTGGCCCAATTGAAGGAAGGTAATGTTGACTTCGGTGCTTTTGTTGACATGCGACTCATTGCTCTACAGTACTAGCATCAAGGTCCTGGACACCGAGCGAGGTGGCGCAGTGGTTAGCACACTGGACTCGCATTCGGGAGGACGACGGTTCAATCCCGTCTCCGGCCATCCTGATTTAGGTTTTCCGTGATTTCCCTAAATCGCTTGAGGCAAATTCCGGGATGGTTCCTTTGAAAGGGCACGGCCGATTTCCTTCCCCATCCTTCCCTCACACGAGCTTGCGCTCCGTCTCTAATGACCTCGTTGTCGACGGGACGTTAAACACTGATCTCCTCCCTCCTCCCCCCAAGGTCCTGGACATTTCAGTCGAAGTGTTCGTACGCTTCTCAACAACAGATTCGGTGACCGATGGATTGGTAGAGGCGGACCAATTCCATGGCCTCCACGATCTCCTGACCTCAACCCTCTTGACTTTCATTTGTGGGGGCATTTGAAAGCTCTTGTCTACGCAACACCGGTACCAAATGTAGAGACTCTTCGTGCTCGTATTGTGGACGGCTGCGATACAATACGCCATTCTCCAGGGCTGCATCAGCGCATCAGGGATTCCATGCGACGGAGGGTGGATGCATGTGTCCTCGCTAACGGAGGACATTTTGAACATTTCCTGTAACAAAGTGTTTGAAGTCACGCTGGTACGTTCTGTTGCTGTGTGTTTCCATTCCATGATTAATGTGATTTGAAGAGAAGTAATAAAATGAGCTCTAACATGGAAAGTAAGCGTTTCCGGACACATGCCCACATAACATATTTTCTTTCTTTGTGTGTGAGGAATGCTTCCTGAAAGTTGGCCGTACCTTTTTGTAACACCCTGTATAGAGTGGTTATAAGTAACATTACGGTAACTGAGGAAGTCGAGACGGAAAACCATTTAACGTATGGGTGCCCAACTTCATAGGAATGCTGTTGAGAGTGTGCATCGCAGGATTTACGTTGTTAATAGTCTCAGTGTCAAGATTTCACGTCAGGCGCCGGTACTGGTGCGGAGGCGTAAGGTTGAAATACAGGCATTACTGTGAATTACAGTTGCAGGCAGTCAACATGGGTCTGGACAACGTGAGCGGGGCCTTACTCATAATGTTGTTTTATCACACTAAATAAATGTAAATGTCGTGTGACTTGCGCCTCCCCTCGGGTAGCCCGTCCGCCGGGTGCAATTCTTTCGATTTGACGCCACTCCGCCGGCCGCGGTGTTCTCGCGGTTCTAGGCGCTCAGTCCGGAGCCGCGCGACTGCTACGATCGCAGGTTCGAATCCTGCCTCGGGCATGGATGTGTGTGATGTCCTTAGGTTAGTTAGGTTTAAGTAGTTCTAAGTTCTAGGGGACTGATGACCATAGATGTTAAGTCCCATAGTGCTCAGAGCCATTTTGACGCCACTCCGGCGACGTCCGCGTCGATGGGGATGAAATTATTATGATTAGGACAACACAACACCCAGTTCCTGAGCGGAGAAAATCTCCGACCCAGGCGGGAATCGAACCCGGGCCCTTAGGATTAACTTTTCGTCGAGCTGACCACTTTTTTTCTTTGTGGCTGATCGTTGTATTTGGTCGTTGCGGACGTCACATGACATCCGTTGAATTTCGTTGTTGATCCTTTCACTCAGTTTTTTTTATTACAGAGGCCAACCCGCTCTCTGACCGAACACGCTGAGCTACCGTGCCGGCATATACATGTAGCAGGACACGAACCTGTTGTTTTTTCTTTATCCTTTTTTTCTTTTTTATTATTTTATTTTTTTTATTTTTTTCCACTCGGAAAGCGCTATTCTCACATCCCTAAGAATGTGGTGAACGATCATCGATTACAACCAAGATGCAATGAATCTTGGTCGCACGTCTCACGCTCAGGGAAAGTGCTACCACTCATCATCATGGTTACGTCTACTCCAGCTTTGAACTAGAGAGAGTTGAAGACATACTACATGATGTGTCGGCAGCTGGGCCAACACCTTGTAGAATGAAGTGGCTGAAAGTGCACGCTAAACTAACGCAGACGGGCGTGAAGTACTGGAACATGAGACTTATTAATGAATAAGAAGAACAGTACGTAGCTGGAATAATATACTTAACTTTATTCTCTTGTTGGAATACATCTCTTGAATAGTAGTAAGCTATAAGCACTGATACACATGGCGCCTTGCTAGGTAGTAGCTATGGAATAAGCTGAAGGCTATTCTATCAGTCTCTCGGCAAATGAGAGGAAGACTTGGTAGGTCTGGTCGCAAGCTATGTCGTCCGTACAACTGGGGCGAGGTCATGTCCGTGTCTTGTGACCTGCCATGTGGTGGCGCTAGGATTGCGATTACACAGTGGCGACACGCGGGTCCGACATGTACTACAGGACCGCGGCCGATTTAAGTTACCACCTAGCCAGTGTGGTGTCTAGCGGTGACACCACACTACAGAAATGATCCTGTGGAGTATGATCTTGGTAACACCAGTATTGCTGCTGCTCTCCGGGAGTATCGACGGTTTAAAGAAATACGGAAAGATGGGTCAAATGGCTCTGAGCACTATGGGACTCAACTGCTGAGGTCATTAGTCCCCTAGAACTTAGAACTAGTTAAACCTAACTAACCTAAGGACATCACAAACATCCATGCCCGAGGCAGGATTCGAACCTGCGACCGTAGCGGTCTTGCGGTTCCAGACTACGGAAAGATGCTCTTCCCTCAGTGGTGCTGGTCTACATGATTCGGAAGTTCGCATTAATTGGTGATTTAGGACTTGCTTGTGGGAGAGGCCGACAGCTAATTGCGTGACAGGTTGTCGAAGAAGTCACTGCGCCCGCGGCTGAGAAAGGTGCACGCAATGTGCTATCTCCAAATAGAGAACTACCTGTGTCACGAGAGCTAAACTCCCCCCTGACATGTTTCGAGCAGCAGTAGATCTATCTCTAGTGCCGTTCCAGGTTGTCGTGGATGCGGATGGTCGTCACACTGAGCAATGTTTGTAGCCTGGAACGTAAACATGGTACGTAATTAACAACTACAGCCCGCCCATGCGGTAATTAAAATGTGTTTCCTTTAATGGTTTATTCGTTATTTCTCTTCCGCATGTCCTTTCATATATTTCCAGTTCATTGTCTTATGATCCCTCGACTTGCAAGTTTAATTATTTTCACCCTGTATTAAAGTTCGAGATATTTGCTTTCCTTCGTGGTATTACTATTCTAATGGCCAGCCGTGTATTCAGTTGTATTCGTGGAGGGAGCTACGTTACTCTTCTTATGTTAAATAATCTTCTACCGTCTTAAATTTCGAGCATTTTATCGCTCCTTCGTGCAAACTGGGGATTTGTATAAGGCACTTGAGTTTGTAGCGAGAGTGTAACACATCTTCTGGGAATAATGTGATGTATGTTTTTCTGGAAACTAGTATGTGTTACAACTTCTAGAACACCGAGCTAGCAGGAGCACGAATGTATAACCAATATATAAACTATGTGAGTTACTGGCACCAAACCACATGAGGCCTTTTCTGCACAATTAAATGCGTTGGCAGACCTGCTATAAAAGAAGATCAGTTTTTCCCAGTCAAATTTGTGTTACGTCTCTATCCTCGTTGCCGGTATGACATTGACTCCTAACCTTCAAATGATTGAAATGGCTCTGAGGTAATCAGTCCCCTAGACTTAGAACTACGTTAACCTAAATAACCTTAGGACATCACACACATCCATGGGTTCCGGACTGAAGCGCCTAGAACTCTCGGCCACAGCGGCCGGCTCCTAACCTTCCATCCCTTCATCCTTCTTTCATTTCAGGGAATCTCATAGACATAAACAATGGTAGGCATTGAGCAGCACGATCTATGTAGTATTAGGATAAGTCAAGTGTTGGAACTTTCAAAGAATCGCCAGTTCATAGTACAAGATATAATAACAGTAAAAAAACAGAACGTTACACAGTTGCCGCTTTCTGACTTCAGTATGTGAGAGGGGTTCTGCAGTACCGCTGCTCGTACACTATTGGAAATGCATGGCTATTTGTACCATACACAGAGGTGACAAAAACTCATGGGAGGACGATATGTACATATACAGATGGCGGTACTATCACATACACATGGTATAAAAGGCAGGATATTGGTGGAGCTGACACTTGTATTCAAACGATTCGTGTGAAATGGTTTCTGTCATTATTATGGCCGCACGACAAGAAATAACAGACTTTGAATTGCGGAACTGAAGTTGGAGCTAGACACATGGGTCATTCCATTTTTGAAATCGTTATGGGAATCGATATTCCGTGGTCCGCAGTGTGAAGACTGTACCGAGAATACCAGATTTAGGTTCAAATGGTTCAAATGGCTCTGAGCACTATGGGACTTAACATCTGTGGTCATCAGTTCCCTAGAACTTAGAACTACTTAAACCTAACTAACCTAAGGACATCACACACATCCATGCCCGAGGCAGGTTTCGAACCTGCGATCGTAGCAGTCGCGCGGCTCCGGACTGAGCGCCTAGACCAGATTTAGGGCAATACGTCTCACCACGGACAATGCAGAGGCCGACGGCTTTCTCTTAACGGCCGAGACCAGCGTGGTCTGCATAGAGTTGTCAGTGCTGTCAGACCTACACTAAGTGAAAGAATTGAAGAAATCAGTGTGGGACGTTCGACGAACGGCGCCATTAGCACGGTGCGGTGAAATTTGTCGTTAAAGCGCTACACCGACAGACGACCTACGCGAGTGTCTTTGCTAATAGCACGACATCACCTGTAGTGTCTCTCGTGGGCTCGTCATAATATTAGTTGGACCCTAGTTGACTGGAAAACCGTGGTCCGATCAGATGAGTCATTACATTTGGTGAGACCTGTCTGTAGGTTTCGAGTGTGGCGCAGACACCACGAAGCCGTAGACCGAAGTTGCCAACAGGCACTGTGCAAGCTGCTGGTTGCTCCATAATGGTGTGGGCTGTTTTTACTTGGAACGGACCGAGTCCTCTATCCAACTGAACCGATTATTGTCTGGAAATGGTAATGTTCTCCTACTTGCCGACAATTTGTAGCCATTCGTGCACGGAATTTTTATGGATGAAAATGCACCATGTCACTGGGCCACAACTGTTCACGATTGGTTTGAAGAACATTCTGGAAAATTCGAATGATTCGGCCACTCAGATCGCCGAACATGAATCCCATTCATCAGATATGGGACATAAACGAGAATTGAGGTCGTGCACAAAGTACTGCAACGGAAAGACTTTCGCTATTGTGGACAGCTATTGATCAAGCATCGCTCGGTATTTCTGCATGGCACTTGCAACGACTTGTAGAGTCCATGCCACGTCGTATTGGTGCACTACGTCTGCCAAGGGACGTCCGACACGGTATTAGGAGGCATCCCATAACATGGTCACCTCAGTGTATGTATTGATTACTCCATCATCAGTACAGTGGTTCATGCCGTGGTGCAGACGGTATCCCACAGGCGGTGTGTGATGCACTCACGGGGGACCGCCGAAGCAGTACAGCAACAGTTCCGAGCGATGGAGCACTTGTTGACCTATTAGTGTGTCAGGTGTGCAGTTCAGTTTGTGAATGGCTGCCATGATAGCTATACACATGCAGGCATGCGGCACAACCGAGCAATATGCAGGGGGCTACAGTATGCCAGACAAACTGGATTGTTTGGCGGAATTTGCCGAAGGTGAGCGATGCTGTCTCACCTAATAATAATAAATTCAACTGGGAGGAGCACACCACAGAACTGCTGAAGCGTCTTAACAAATCTCTGTTTGGTATGCGAATTTTGTCAGACATAGGGGATATAAAAATGAAAAAGCTGGCATACTATGCTTACTTTCATTCCATAATGTCATATGGCATTATTTTTTGGGGTAATTCATCAAGCCAAGCTAAAGTTTTCCGGGCACAAAAACGTGCAGTAAGAGTTATATGTAGTGTGAACTCAAGAAGGTCTTGCAGAAGCCTGTTTAGGGAACTAGGAATACTAACTACTGCTTCCCAATATATTTATTCCTTGATGCAATTTGTCATTAAAAATATATCACTTTTTCAAACCAACAGCTCAATTCATGGAATCAATACTAGAAATAAGAATAATCTTCGCAAGGATTTAAAGTCACTTAATCTTGTACAAAAAGGTGTGCATTATTCAGGAACACACATTTTCAATAACTTGCCAGCAGCCATAACAAGCTTAACAGCCAATGAAATTCAGTTTAAGAGAAGCCTAAAGGATTTATTGGTGGCCAACTCCTTCTACTCCATTGATGAATTTCTTAGTAAAACCAACTGATTTGTATATAAGTACAACATAACTTTTGCACAATTTCAGTGCAGTAATGTGTTCATTGAAAATTTGTGTGTGTGTGTGTGTGTGTGTGTGGGTGGGTGTGCAAGTATAATCTAACTTCTGCACCATTTCGGTGCAGTAATGTGTTCATTGTAAATAAGTATTACAGTAGTTTTATTACATATTTATTACCTTATAAATAAATAAAAAACTTTTTTATTTTAAATTCAGTGCATTAGTATTTGTAAAATGACTCTTAGTGTTCATTAAAAAATGACGATCATTCCACTTGGGATCTGTAGAATGGTACATTAGCTTATTTGTTTTAGTTGTAAATATTTGTCATGTATTGTTGTTTTTCTGACATGTTCCACATCCTGGAGGACCTCCTCACTACTGATCAGTTGGAATGAAAGTAAATCTAATCTAATCCAATCTAATCTAATGCCACAGCCGAGTGGGCGCCGTCTATAGTCATGCGCATGTTTTGCACCCGTGATCACTTGCACAGAGGCTGGGAATTTACGCCTACATGTGTATGGTGCAATTCTTGTACCACTACACCTTGCGTTTCATTAAGCTCTCCTGTCAATGCAATTAATGTTATCAAGTACAACTAGCCCTGTTACTCCATTTATTCGGTTCTCTCAGGATGGCCTAGCATGTAGTTGGACTGAATTTTTGTAGTTAATTAGAAACAGTATTTACAACTGTGAATGGCCTCAAAATAGACCTTTTCTTTTGTTCTGCCACAAAATATGTCTCAGAGTCAGTTCATTTTTTTAGATGAAGGTTGAATGCTAGGATTATTTCATGAGCTATTCATTTATGTAGTTTTACATTTCAACAGTTGAATGAATGTCTTTTGGAAACTCAAATTGGCAAGCAACACTCTACCCGTTTTTGCTGATGATGCTGTTATTCATGGTAAGATGTCTTCGTTGCGTGTCTGTGGGAGCATACAAGATGAGTTATACAATATTTATATCTCTCAATGTAGAAAAATGTAAGTTAATGCAGATGAGAAGGAAAAACAAGCCTCTAAGTTCGAATAGAGCATTAGTAGTGTGCTGCTTCAGTCACTTCATTTAAGTAAGTGTAACGTTGCAAAGGAATATGAAATGAAAATGTAGGGAACATAGTAGTAAAGGCGAATGGTCGACTTTGGTTTATTGGGAGAATTTTTAAAAGCTGTAGTTCATCTGGAAAGTACACCACATATAGGATACCGGAGTGACCCATTGCTGAGTACTGCTGAGTGTTTTGGGTCAGCACCAGGTCGAATTAAAAGAAGACATCGAAGCAGTCTAGATGCTGACTGCTAGACTCTTACCGGTAGGTTCGAACAACACGCAACTATAATAGAGGTGATTCGGGAACTCAGGTGGTGGTAAAGTGTCGTTCTTTTCGAGAAGCACTATGGACAAATTTTATAGAACTGGAATTTGAGGCCAACGTACACTCTTTGACATTAAACTCGACCGGCGGCCGGCCGCTTCAGAGGCTAAGTCCGCGCCGATCGCGACATGGGACAAAATAACTGGCCAACTCGCTAATTCTCGAAGTCCGGTTATCTGCACAATCTGGCAACACTGTAGACTGCGGCACTTCCTGGAGGAAATCTTGTCCCAAGATAGAGAAACTCTAGCCTGATTACGCCTGTGGTCTAGCGGTAGCGTGCGTTGTTTCTGTTCATAATGTCAGTGGATCGAGAGCAGATGGCATAAAATATTTTTATAGCCTCTTCTGTCTGAATGCTGAAGACGTGAATGTAATGGTAGCGCAGATTCAATCTATTTCGCTTTGTGACACACCGATATCAAAATTTTATCCAGTAACGATTTTGCGGCAGATTTCCTGCAGACTGTCCTCCTCTGGACGCCGTATGCGGCAAAGCTCCGGGATCCATTTGCTGGCTACTGCCAGCGGCCGTGGCGACAGCAGAGGCACTGCACTCCCCCGTTCTTTATCGAACGCGCCTGCTACCGCTCATCGCTTTTGATGATTTAAAACGCTTTATTATTAAATGTTGCTCCACAGAAAATTTCTACAATTTCCATTCACGCTCAAAAGCAACGGAGTCAGACGCCCTGATTAGTAGGCGGGTAATCGGCAAGAGCTGAGTATGGCCCGAAATTAATTTTATAGACTGGGACGAAATTAAACCACCTCACTACATTCGATGAATTTATAAATGCTTCATACCTCGTTTCTTTTCCTTTCAAACTTAATTATTTGTGCACCTTTTGGTCAATGTTTGGATGTTTTCGTCAAGCCAGAGTGAGCGTCTGTGGTGTAAAGTGTATTACAGTTCTTGTTTCATTCCTTATGGTAAGTCTATGCGATAAACTGTGTGAATACCTTGCATTGCATGCTCTGTAGCAGTGCAGGCACACTGCACATTTGGAGTTCCATGTATGGGTTCATGAAGTATTTATTGTTGATCGGATATGATAGTTAAGGTCATCAGATTTAAACCGGAAAAATTTGGTTTTGAAGGTTTCAGAGAACGGAAAGGAATTGCTAACGCCGGTGTTAGAAAACGTCTACAGTTAAATGCTGTTGCAAAAATTTAGAAGAAGGGAACTATATTAATGAACATGTGCACTTCATAAACAACCTTCTGACATGTTAGACCTATATGACCAACAAAGCTCAAATTTATATCGTTGACAGTCGGTTTGAATCTTTTCAGGACCTATTTTACAGTGAAGCACCTTGGAATTTGCAAAGCAGAAATTCATGATATTAACTTAATTTACTAAGTCGAAATCGGACGAAGATTGATGTTTAAAGGCATTCTTCAGATTTCGCATAAGAAATTTTTACTAGCAGTTTGCAACTCCATTAATTAAAATGGAAAATAAAAGGTTGTAGTCAGCGGCTTCTACCGTGATTCGAACTTAGAGTACAAGCACTGCAACGCACAAGGGAACCTCTGAGCTAACGACACACTGGCGTCCAGAGGCGGACTATAGTCACTGCGATGTTGCCTGAGCCTCAAAACGCAACCTTAAACACACAAACAGAGGAGGTGGAGATTACTGTTTTAACGTCCCGTCGACAACGATGTCATTAGAGACGGAGCACAAGCTCGGATTAGGGAAGGATGGGGAAGGAAATCGGCCGTGCCCTTCCTAAGGAACCGTCCCGGCATTTGCCTGAAGCGATTTAGGGAAATCATTGAAAACCTAAATCAGGATGGCCGGGCGCGGGATTGCACCATCGTCCTCCCGAATGCACACACAAACAGGTGTTACTTATGTGAAGAACGCCGTTCTTAGAGTCCAGAAATTAAATATACTTTCTAATTGTGTCATCTTGCAGTGGATTATATCGTACGAGTCTTCGATGTGGAAAACGAATATCAAGTGAATTTAGCGAGGTAACGCCGACCTACAACCGGAAGTAAATGCACTATCAGAGTGTTGACAAATACTTGCTACGACGCTGCCATTTCTCGGCTCTCTGATGAGGCAGCTCTTCAGCGAAATGCTTGCCGTGATTCTCCGATACGGTTCTTCAGAGTGGAGACACGCGCGCACGTTTGGTTTTATGCTGCGTTCTCCCCTAATGGTTTATGACGTCGCCTTGTGGGCTATGTATACATATGAGACATTCAATTATCATTAATCCAGAATGATACAAGTTTCAGCTTTCGGCGTGGAACAAGGCTGTTGACGCCGACATTATGTCATTTCAACGTAGGGAAAGCAAAACGGATCATTCAATGTTTCTCATTCAACATAAAGCATGTGAGATAAATTTCCGTAACGTTCATAATCATCTAAAAATACAAACGAAGTAAAAATACACCGGAAGCTTATTCGAATTGAATATAATGTAAGATACCAAACGCTTTGCACCTCGATGTCGAATTTGTCCACTTGCAATCGTTTGCAGCATGCACATAGAAGGTCATGATTACCACGAGAATGAAGAAATATGTTGGTAAGGATGGAAGCAAGAAGAGACGCAGTCAACAAATATTCTATTCCTCATGGCATTCATTTCATTTGACACGTAAGAAGAGGTAAAGCGGGAATTTACTTTCGTTAACACGAAAGATATGCCACACATATTGATAACGAGGAAGTCTGCGTCTTCATACGTTTCGTCCTTGAAATCTGTATGCTCTATTATATACTAAGTAGCCCGATCATTGTTTCAGTAATGTTACCCTCTTGTTTGACCCCGTAACGATGAACAGATTCCAAATGCATGTCTCTGCGTGAAAGTAGCTGTTCGAACCCTTCCTGGGTTGTTTTTTGTGTTTTATTGCTTGGAATTCCTGAAGCAGACCACTGTGCCTTCCCCCCTCGTGGGTTAGGTCTCAAAACTAAACAGCTTTGTATCCAATGGCATAATTTATTCATACAGCATCAGCATAAGACTCTTGCGAGTGAGAGAATGACAATAACAATCGTAACAAGAACAAGCAAATAATGAATTATGTTTATTCCAAAGCAGAACGAGAATGGCTTTAAATATAAAAATCTATATCTATATCCATATCTATTGATCTTTGAGTTGGCACAATGCAAATATATTCTTAGCATTTAGTTACTGAATTTAGTTCTGGATGTTTGCAGAGAAAAGGAAAAGTCGGTACTTCTCGCTAGTGTAATATAATGTGAACCAGCAACTACCCTTTCCTTAGAACACGATTCAAGCAGGTCCTCAAGTAGGCACTGCTGCATTCTGTTCCCTGACATTGCTCTGATGACGGTTAATGCAGATAGTTCGGATCATGAAATACAAAACGTATTGCAGGTTAGTTCCTAGGATAGTAACATTAAATTTGCGTTGTACACGGCACATGAACGTGACGACCATCCATATTACTCATCAATATAAAAAGACAATATTTTGGGAATTTAGCAGGATTACTCAAAATGAATTCTGAAATTGGGTGACTGACCGCACAGGTGCTAAACGTCGTCAAGAGTATACGATGTCCTAATCGAATTAGGAGTATGAAGATCGTCTTCGACAGCTCGCAACTTTCACATTGCTATCTCCACTCTACTCCAGACAGCTCTCGGTGGAGTTGCACTAAGTTGCCGATGTTATGGAAGGCCTTCAAACTGACAACAGACCACATATTGAAAAATACAAGCGAATTCTCTTGCAGCGTAAGCTTATTGTAACTAATCTAAAAATTATTGGAGAGGAACATTGTCCTATTCAAAAAAAGTAAAATGTTACACACTGTTGACGTCAAACGGCCATTATCTATGTCCTGTCTTGTGTCCTACTCATCTATAATATCAAGTGTACTATGAAAATGATTATATAGAATGGATTATAAGGTAATGCATTGATACCAGATGGTGGGGGCCGGCCGATGTGGCCGTGCGGTTCTAGGCGCTTCAGTCTGGAACCGCGTGACCGCTACGGTCGCAGGTTCGAATCCTGCCTCGGGCATGGATGTGTGTGATGTCCTTAGGTTAGTTAGGTTTAAGTAGTTCTAAGTTCTAGGGGACTGATGACCTTAGAAGTTAAGTCCCATAGTGCTCAGAACCATTTGAACTATTTAACACAAAATGACATTAAAAAATTAAGTTATTCACGGGCAGCTAGTTGAGAATATGTATGAACATTAAATGACACGACGAACCGTCTTGTTCTGCATATGGATTCAAACCCAGCTCATGCAGACTAAGCAAAGATTTCGTGACTGACGGAAACTAACAGTTATTCCTGATTAGGCATACAGAGAGTGATATACCTCGATTTTAGACAGTATCAGTTAGCAAATATCAACTTTAAATTGAATAACGCAAACATTTTTAACAGACGCGAATTCCTACCCAGCATCTATTGTCCCTGTTAACGAACTACGAGAGATGTTAAATATTGCTTCTTCACAAGTAACTTACTTGAAATGCCGTGAGGTAAAGCTGTGTGTTGGACACGGATTCGAACCCGGAACCTAATCGGATTGCTATCGAAGCACAGTCAAATGTGACATATCGGAATTTCGCGGCAGTAACTAGATGTTTTAACTGAAATGACGAGACGAAACATTAATTTTTTCCTTCCCAGGACTCCAACCCGGCACCTATCGCTGTTATATTCTAGAGAAAACGAACGTTAAATATGGGTTTGTTGCACCAGCAGTGACATGTGAGCATGTTTGAACTGAAATAATATGACGAAGAGTTCAGCGCTCACTGGGAATAGAGCCCCACACATATCGTTGTTGACTACACACAAAAAGACGTCAGCTACCGAATTTTTCTCCACCAGCTGCTCAGAATAGCATCTTGAACTTACAGTCATCTCGCAAATAGTTCTGTGTCTCACTGGGAGTTAAAAACGTCAGATATCGTTAGTGTTGACAGCGAATGAAAATACATTATAAATCAAAATTATTATCCTCCAGCAGATAGGTGTTCTCATGCTAGAGCTTGATAATACATAATTAAATCTTTAGTGCCGGGCCAGGATTCGATCCCATTCACGCATAATATGTGAAAGTGTTGAGGAATCTGCAGTTTTGAACAAACAACAAATTGTAGCCGAGCTGTATTGCCACGAAGGGATCAAATTCCGCGTTAAGGGCGGTCTGAGTTGCATTCCCAGTTCAGAACAAATTTTATCGACATACAGAAGCTCAAATAAAAGATGGAATAAGTGTCCTGTGACCATACATAGCGTTTGTGTCGTCACTTGAAATAAATAACTAGTACAAGAAAGGTTACTGGTGATAGAGTTTCTACATGTCGCCACTCCAGACTTTATTGTGGTTCAACCTACCGTCTACTTGGTAAAGAAGGAATATCATCTTTAATGTGAATTTTCAGACCACGCAGCTATTATATCTCCTTCACTTGGTGTAGCCAGGAGAGAATGGAATCTGTACTCTCCCTATCTAAAATCATTGACAGAAGTGGGAATCGAACCCAGACCATAGGTATAACAACCTACCATCCGTCCAACAGACCACGAAATCCTCTTCTCTGCGAGTCATTTTTCTATCGTAACGCAGTTGCGCCACACTGGATGAGAATTCTGACACACAGGCTCCCTGTAGTAATTTGCAGCATGTTCAGTAAATTCATTTACTTGGTTGACCGAATCACCATGAACTAGCTGCCTCGGCTACCCAGTGCATACATTCGACTATTTTGTAATCACAGAAATAAAATCACGTAACTGCCACCTACACACAACTGCCAACATTGTAGGATGCAGAAGTTTAAATAGGAAGTGTTCCTTTCCACTTGAGCTATTCTATTGCGCTATCTGTTACTAGAAAACGTCGTTCAGTCCAAAAGAAAAGCTGTAACTGTTTGTCTCTCAGAAGTCAAGACCTGGCCATATGCATAATCTCACAGTGCTGTGGAATCCAAAAGTTCTGGAGGAATAGTTGCCGAGCTCTGGAGCTGTTGTAGCTACGTGTCAGCTTGTAGCATAGATAAGATGTCGCGAGTTCGAATACATTCAGTGCTACATTTTTTAAAACGCAATTCTGCTCTCTGCTGAAGTTATCAATCTAATGGAACTTTGAACATAATTCCCTTCACTTCTCAACCCAAAGTAGTCGCATGTGGAAAAAGGACTAACTACTGTGACATTTTGTTCTATTCAGGTTTAATAGACAGCAGGCAGCAGATGCATCTCGAAGATGTGCAGGGAGAGCGCATCGTGCCATAATATGTCAGAAAAGTATTTTCTACATTAGCCGTCGTGTGGTAGTGATATTTTATTCTTCTTCAAACTTTGTTTGACAGCTTTAACTCAGAACACGTTTTCTACATGCATGTAATCAATAAACGGCATGTGCATTGTCAGACTGTCATAGGTAACATCAGAGAATTCGCATATATCGTTGATGATTAATTTCTCTCTCATGTTTACTATTGTTTTAACAACACTAAAGGAAACCTTACGAAAATTGTGCACTGTATTATAAGAAATGAAATAAAACTAACCATGATAACCTTACGACGAAAGTATCTGTACACAAGCATGCCTCTATCGACACGAATTAGTAAAATACTACTCACTTAGATTTTGATTGGGTCTGTATTTAATTGGTATGCTGTGTCATACTCAAGAGGTATGCAAATGTGGCATTTCATAAATATAGTTACGTATTCCTAGAAACCCAAAATTCGCTTGTCAGCAGCGGAAAGAGGCGTTACCTGTTGTGCAGCATTGTAAGTTTTTCAACATTGCACTATGAGCTGAAAGCATTTTCTTGCGATTTCATTATTGATGTTTGATCTGACTGCTTGTAGCTCTTTCACAGAAGGGATAAAAACGTTACAGTCAGTGAGACTGGAACTGTTTCACAGGTTAGCACGTTATCACAGAGCTGGCGAGGAGGTATGGGTCACAGCTTCCTATTACGACGGCAATAGTAACTAGAACTCGTAAACCGCTATTTAAAGGTCGAGATTAGTTGCGATTTCCACCTGCAACGACTTTCCTGGGCTGAAAACCGTAAATTTTCAATCTTTTGTTACCCTTCAAGCGATAATAACTCAGATTATTCAATGGAAATGACAGGTAAAATCAAGTGAACTTTGAGGCTTAATTCCGTGCACACCAGGAAGTAACTCGTCGATCACAGAGTTGCAAAACATACGTTGCCTTGTTGCCAAATCTCAGTTACAGTACCAGCAGGAAGAAGACGAACCGATGTGATCCTACAGCGGTCTGGGAAGTGACCATAGCTGGTGTCTCCAAGTCGCGGCTGCTACCGCCTGGAATACGTAATGCGTCTGATTCGCTTTCTGTAACTAGGTTTAGGGACTGGAGCGTAGTTACTAATAATACTCAGAACTGACTGCAAACTAAGCATCATAAATCAGTAACTCTCATTGTTGTTTTTATATTTCTTTCGTAAGTGTACTCAAAACTAAGAAAGTCATTCACAGGCGTTTTCGTGCCTCGCCGATAGTCGAGCACAACATACAAATAAAAATAAAAAAGAATGTGTGTGTGTGTGTGTGTGTGTGTGTGTGAGAGAGAGAGAGAGAGAGAGAGAGAAATAAAAAGCAATGAGAGAGAGTGTAAGAAATTGTTGTAAAGAAATTGAATCATGGTATTTAAAGAAATCTTTCATTAAAATGACGCGTTCCACATCATTACGAAATGTCGTATTCATGATCTATGGAACAAGAGTTAATCTAATGTAATCTAATCTAATCTAATCACATCGTATTGATGATTAGCCATGAAGAGTCATGAATTACCGAAATTTTTGCCAATACCAGTAACCAAATCTAAACTTGAAAATAAAAGACGACAATTTTTGTAATAAACCGTGACTCCTATCAAGACCCTTTCATCCCTGTTATCTAACCACGAAAGATGTCTGATATACCTCCATTCTGAAGTGACAAAGTGTGCATGCATTTAAAGATGAAGTGCATGATGTGAAGTTCTGTGACGGAGATACGAACCCAACACGTAATCCGATTGTTAACTAAGAAAAATCAAATGTTACGTATCGGTTTTTCTTATGAGCCGCTAGGTGTCTGAATCTAAAATAAGGATACAAACTTTTGTGCCTAAGCGACAATCGAACTGCACACCTACCGTGCATCCACGAATATAGCTTAAGTATCAGTTGCTTACTCATGAACAGTAAGATGTGTGCGTGTTTGACCAGAAATAACGACACCTGTTGCGATTGTTGGCAACACATGAACAGACATTGAAATTGCGCGTTAATTTTCACTAGCAGGTGGGTGTGCACTTGATAAAGCTAGAAATGAAATTATGAATATTTTTGTACTGGATCAGGTTTCAGACCCACATACTTACCTTTGGAGGAGACCTAGAGAAGATTGCAGTCTTGGGAAAAGGAACGAAATGACTGAACTATACTGTTCCGAGAGATTCAGATCCTCGAAAGAGGAGATACGAATTCGAATCACAGTCCAGCACCAAATTTTTAAACGTCTCTAGTTCAATCAAGTACAAGTAAAATAAGAGCCGTGTCCCTTTAAATGGCTATCGGTTCATCAAATAAAATAAAATTTTCTAATGTAAGTAAGCTTACTGGCGACTGTATTTCTGTTTACCATGACTTCCGCTGTGTCATTTCCCAACGTAAACCGGCTCTGCCCAGTTGGTAATGAAGGAACGTGATGTTTAATGCGGATTCTGGATTATAACGTCTTTCTCTTGAGGTTACCAGAGGTAAAATAAACCTGTTTGTGCCTCTTAAAAGTAAATGCGTGGGTTCAGGCATTTACTTTTAAGAGGTACAAACAGGTTTATTTTACCTCTGGTAACCTCAAGAGAAAGACGTTATAATCCAGAATCCGCATTAAACATCACGTTCCTTCATTACCAACTGGGCAGAGCCGGTTTACGTTGGGAAATGACACAGCGGAACTCATGGTAAACAGAAATACAGTCGCCAGTAAGCTTACTTACATTAGAAAATTTTATTTTATTTGATGAACCGATAGCCATTTAAAGGGACACGGCTCTTATTTTACTTGTACTTGATTGAACTAGAGACGTTTAAAAATTTGGTGCTGGACTGTGACTCGAATTCGTATCTCCTCTTTCGAGGATCTGAATCTCTCGGAACAGTATAGTTCAGTCATTTCGTTCCTTTTCATAAGACTGCAATCTTCTCTAGGTCTCCTCCAAAGGTAAGTATGTGGGTCTGAAACCTGATCCAGTACAAAAATATTCATAATTTCATTTCTAGCTTTATCAAGTGCACACCCACCTGCTAGTGAAAATTAACGCGCAATTTCAATGTCTGTTCATGTGTTGCCAACAATCGCAACAGGTGTCGTTATTTCTGGTCAAACACGCACACATCTTACTGTTCATGAGTAAGCAACTGATACTTAAGCTATATTCGTGGATGCACGGTAGGTGTGCAGTTCGATTGTCGCTTAGGCACAAAAGTTTGTATCCTTATTTTAGATTCAGACACCTAGCGGCTCATAAGAAAAACCGATACGTAACATTTGATTTTTCTTAGTTAACAATCGGATTACGTGTTGGGTTCGTATCTCCGTCACAGAACTTCACATCATGCACTTCATCTTTAAATGCATGCACACTTTGTCACTTCAGAATGGAGGTATATCAGACATCTTTCGTGGTTAGATAACAGGGATGAAAGGGTCTTGATAGGAGTCACGGTTTATTACAAAAATTGTCGTCTTTTATTTTCAAGTTTAGATTTGGTTACTGGTATTGGCAAAAATTTCGGTAATTCATGACTCTTCATGGCTAATCATCAATACGATGTGATTAGATTAGATTAGATTACATTAGATTATCTCTTGTTCCATAGATCATGAATACGACATTTCGTAATGATGTGGAACGCGTCATTTTAATGAAAGATTTCTTTAAATACCATGATTCAATTTCTTTACAACAATTTCTTACACTCTCTCTCATTGCTTTTTATTTCTCTCTCTCTCTCTCTCTCTCTCACACACACACACACACACACATTCTTTTTTATTTTTATTTGTATGTTGTGCTCGACTATCGGCGAGGCACGAAAACGCCTGTGAATGACTTTCTTAGTTTTGAGTACACTTACGAAAGAAATATAAAAACAACAATGAGAGTTACTGATTTATGATGCTCAGTTTGCAGTCAGTTCTGAGTATTATTAGTAACTACGCTCCAGTCCCTAAACCTAGTTACAGAAAGCGAATCAGACGCATTACGTATTCCAGGCGGTAGCAGCCGCGACTTGGAGACACCAGCTATGGTCACTTCCCAGACCGCTGTAGGATCACATCGGTTCGTCTTCTTCCTGCTGGTACTGTAACTGAGATTTGGCAACAAGGCAACGTATGTTTTGCAACTCTGTGATCGACGAGTTACTTCCTGGTGTGCACGGAATTAAGCCTCAAAGTTCACTTGATTTTACCTGTCATTTCCATTGAATAATCTGAGTTATTATCGCTTGAAGGGTAACAAAAGATTGAAAATTTACGGTTTTCAGCCCAGGAAAGTCGTTGCAGGTGGAAATCGCAACTAATCTCGACCTTTAAATAGCGGTTTACGAGTTCTAGTTACTATTGCCGTCGTAATAGGAAGCTGTGACCCATACCTCCTCGCCAGCTCTGTGGTAACGTGCTGACCTGTGAAACAGCGTCTGTTACGGTTCGCAGTTCCAGTCTCACAGACTGTAACGTTTTTATGCCTTCTGTGAAAGAGCTACAAGCAGTCAGATCAAACATCAATAATGAAATCGCAAGAAAATGCTTTCAGCTCATAGTGCAATGTTGAAAAACTTACAATGCTGCACAACAGGTAACGCCTCTTTCCGCTGCTGACAAGCGAATTTTGGGTTTCTAGGAATACGTAACTATATTTATGAAATGCCACATTTGCATACCTCTTGAGTATGACACAGCATACCAATTAAATACAGACCCAATCAAAATCTAAGTGAGTAGTATTTTACTAATTCGTGTCGATAGAGGCATGCTTGTGTACAGATACTTTCGTCGTAAGGTTATCATGGTTAGTTTTATTTCATTTCTTATAATACAGTGCACAATTTTCGTAAGGTTTCCTTTAGTGTTGTTAAAACAATAGTAAACATGAGAGAGAAATTAATCATCAACGATATATGCGAATTCTCTGATGTTACCTATGACAGTCTGACAATGCACATGCCGTTTATTGATTACATGCATGTAGAAAACGTGTTCTGAGTTAAAGCTGTCAAACAAAGTTTGAAGAAGAATAAAATATCACTACCACACGACGGCTAATGTAGAAAATACTTTTCTGACATATTATGGCACGATGCGCTCTCCCTGCACATCTTCGAGATGCATCTGCTGCCTGCTGTCTATTAAACCTGAATAGAACAAAATGTCACAGTAGTTAGTCCTTTTTCCACATGCGACTACTTTGGGTTGAGAAGTGAAGGGAATTATGTTCAAAGTTCCATTAGATTGATAACTTCAGCAGAGAGCAGAATTGCGTTTTAAAAAATGTAGCACTGAATGTATTCGAACTCGCGACATCTTATCTATGCTACAAGCTGACACGTAGCTACAACAGCTCCAGAGCTCGGCAACTATTCCTCCAGAACTTTTGGATTCCACAGCACTGTGAGATTATGCATATGGCCAGGTCTTGACTTCTGAGAGACAAACAGTTACAGCTTTTCTTTTGGACTGAACGACGTTTTCTAGTAACAGATAGCGCAATAGAATAGCTCAAGTGGAAAGGAACACTTCCTATTTAAACTTCTGCATCCTACAATGTTGGCAGTTGTGTGTAGGTGGCAGTTACGTGATTTTATTTCTGTGATTACAAAATAGTCGAATGTATGCACTGGGTAGCCGAGGCAGCTAGTTCATGGTGATTCGGTCAACCAAGTAAATGAATTTACTGAACATGCTGCAAATTACTACAGGGAGCCTGTGTGTCAGAATTCTCATCCAGTGTGGCGCAACTGCGTTACGATAGAAAAATGACTCGCAGAGAAGAGGATTTCGTGGTCTGTTGGACGGATGGTAGGTTGTTATACCTATGGTCTGGGTTCGATTCCCACTTCTGTCAATGATTTTAGATAGGGAGAGACAGATTCCATTCTCTCCTGGCTACACCAAGTGAAGGAGATATAATAGCTGCGTGGTCTGAAAATTCACATTAAAGATGATATTCCTTCTTTACCAAGTAGACGGTAGGTTGAACCACAATAAAGTCACGAGTGGCGACATGTAGAAACTCTATCACCAGTAACCTTTCTTATACTAGTTATTTATTTCAAGTGACGACACAAACGCTATGTATGGTCACAGGACACTTATTCCATCTTTTATTTGAGCTTCTGTATGTCGATAAAATTGGTTCTGAACTGGGAATGCAACTCAGACCGCCCTTAACGCGGAATTTGATCCCTTCGTGGCAATACAGCTCGGCTACAATTTGTTGTTTGTTCAAAACTGCAGATTCCTCAACACCTTCACATATTGCCGGCCGCGGTGGTCTCGCGGTTCTAGGCGCGCAGTCCGGCACCGTGCGACTGCTACGGTCGCAGGTTCGAATCCTGCCTCGGGCATGGATGTGTGTGATGTCCTTAGGTTAGTTAGGTTTAAGTAGTTCTAAGTTCTAGGGGACTAATGACCACAGCAGTTGAGTCCCATAGTGCTCAGAGCCATTTGAACCTTCACATATTATGCGTGAATGGGATCGAATCCTGGCCCGGCACTAAAGATTTAATTATGTATTATCAAGCTCTAGCATGAGAACACCTATCTGCTGGTGGATAATAATTTTGATTTTTAATGTATTTTCATTCGCTGTCAACACTAACGATATCTGACGTTTTTAACTCCCAGTGAGACACAGAACTATTTGCGAGATGACTGTAAGTTCAAGATGCTATTCTGAGCAGCTGGTGGAGAAAAATTCGGTAGCTGACGTCTCTTTGTGTGTAGTCAACAACGATATGTGTGGGGCTCTATTCCCAGTGAGCGCTGAACTCTTCGTCATATTATTTCAGTTCAAACATGCTCACATGTTACTGCTGGTGCAACAAACCCATATTTAACGTTCGTTTTCTCTAGAATATAACAGCGATAGGTGCCGGGTTGGAGTCCTGGGAAGGAAAAAATTAATGTTTCGTCTCGTCATTTCAGTTAAAACATCTAGTTACTGCCGCGAAATTCCGATATGTCACATTTGACTGTGCTTCGATAGCAATCCGATTAGGTTCCGGGTTCGAATCCGTGTCCAACACACAGCTTTACCCCACGGCATTTCAAGTAAGTTACTTGTGAAGAAGCAATATTTAACATCTCTCGTAGTTCGTTAACAGGGACAATAGATGCTGGGTAGGAATTCGCGTCTGTTAAAAATGTTTGCGTTATTCAATTTAAAGTTGATATTTGCTAACTGATACTGTCTAAAATCGAGGTATATCACTCTCTGTATGTCTAATCAGGTATAACTGTTAGTTTCCGTCAGTCACGAAATCTTTGCTTAGTCTGCATGAGCTGGGTTTGAATCCATATGCAGAACAAGACGGTTCGTCGTGTCATTTAATGTTCACACATATTCTCAACTAGCTGCCCGTGAATAACTTAATTTTTTAATGTCATTTTGTGTTAAATAGTTCAAATGGTTCTGAGCACTATGGGACTTAACTTCTAAGGTCATCAGTCCCCTAGAACTTAGAACTACTTAAACCTAACTAACCTAAGGACATCACACACATCCATGCCCGAGGCAGGATTCGAACCTGCGACCGTAGCGGTCACGCGGTTCCAGACTGAAGCGCCTAGAACCGCACGGCCACATCGGCCGGCCCCCACCATCTGGTATCAATGCATTACCTTATAATCCATTATATACAATCATTTTCATAGTACACTTGATATTATAGATGAGTAGGACACAAGACAGGACATAGATAGTGGCCGTTTGACGTCAACAGTGTGTAACATTTTACTTTTTTTGAATAGGACAATGTTCCTCTCCAATAATTTTTAGATTAGTTACAATAAGCTTACGCTGCAAGAGAATTCGCTTGTATTTTTCAATATGTGGTCTGTTGTCGGTTTGAAGGCCTTCCATAACATCGGCAACGTAGTGCAACTCCACCGAGAGCTGTCTGGAGTAGGGTGGAGTTAGCAATGTGAAAGTTGCGAGCTGTCGAAGACGATCTTCATATTCCTAATGCGTTAGGACATCGTATACTCTTGACGACGTTTAGCACCTGTGCGGTCAGTCACCCAATTTCAGAATTCATTTTGAGTAATCCTGCTAAATTCCCAAAATATTGTCTTTTTATATTGATGAGTAATATGGATGATCGTCACGTTCATGTGCCGTGTACAACGCAAATTTAATGTTACTATCCTAGGAACTAACCTGCAATACGTTTTGTATTTCATAATCGGAACTATCTGCATTAACCGTCATCAGAGCAATGTCAGGGAACAGAATGCAGCAGTGCCTACTTGAGGACCTGCTTGAATCGTGTTCTAAGGAAAGGGTAGTTGCTGGTTCACATTATATTACACTAGCGAGAAGTACCGACTTTTCCTTTTCTCTGCAAACATCCAGAACTAAATTCAGTAACTACACTCCAGGAAATGGAAAAAAGAACACATTGACACCGGTGTGTCAGACCCACCATACTTGCTCCGGACACTGCGAGAGGGCTGTACAAGCAATGATCACACGCACGGCACAGCGGACACACCAAGAACCGCGGTGTTGGCCGTCGAATGGCGCTAGCTGCGCAGCATTTGTGCACCGCCGCCGTCAGTGTCAGCCAGTTTGCCGTGGCATACAGAGCTCCATCGCAGTCTTTAACACTGGTAGCATGCCGCGACAGCGTGGACGTGAACCGTATGTGCAGTTAACGGACTTTGAGCGAGGGCGTATAGTGGGCATGCGGGAGGCCGGGTGGACGTACCGCCGAATTGCTCAACACGTGGGGCGTGAGGTCTCCACAGTACATCGATGTTGTCGCCAGTGGTCGGCGGAAGGTGCACGTGCCCGTCGACCTGGGACCGGACCGCAGCGACGCACGGATGCACGCCAAGACCGTAGGATCCTACGCAGTGCCGTAGGGGACCGCACCGCCACTTCCCAGCAAATTAGGGACACTGTTGCTCCTGGGGTATCGGTGAGGACCATTCGCAACCGTCTCCATGAAGCTGGGCTACGGTCCCGCACACCGTTAGGCCGTCTTCCGCTCACGCCCCAACATCGTGCAGCCCGCCTCCAGTGGTGTCGCGACAGGCGTGAATGCAGGGACGAATGGAGACGTGTCGTCTTCAGCGATGAGAGTCGCTTCTGCCTTGGTGCCAATGATGGTCGTATGCGTGTTTTGCGCCGTGCAGGTGAGCGCCACAATCAGGACTGCATACGACCGAGGCACACAGGGCCAACACCCGGCATCATGGTGTGGGGAGCGATCTCCTACACTGGCCGTACACCACTGGTGATCGTCGAGGGGACACTGAATAGTGCACGGTACATCCAAACCGTCATCGAACCCATCGTTCTACCATTCCTAGACCGGCAAGGGAACTTGCTGTTCCAACAGGACAATGCACGTCCGCATGTATCCCGTGCCACCCAACGCGCTCTAGAAGGTGTAAGTCAACTACCCTGGCCAGCAAGATCTCCGGATCTGTCCCCCATTGAGCATGTTTGGGACTGGATGAAACGTCGTCTCACGCGGTCTGCACGTCCAGCACGAACGCTGGTCCAACTGAGGCGCCAGTTGGAAATGGCATGGCAAGCCGTTCCACAGGACTACATCCAGCATCTCTACGATCGTCTCCATGGGAGAATAGCAGCCTGCATTGCTGCGAAAGGTGGATATACACTGTACTAGTGCCGACATTGTGCATGCTCTGTTGCCTGTGTCTATGTGCCTGTGGTTCTGTCAGTGTGATCATGTGATGTATCTGACCCCAGGAATGTGTCAATAAAGTTTCCCCTTCCTGGGACAATGAATTCACGGTGTTCTTATTTCAATTTCCAGGAGTGTAAATGCTAAGAATATATTTGCATTGTGCCAACTCAAAGATCAATCGATATGGATATATTTATAGATTTTTATATTTAAAGCCATTCTCGTTCTGCGTTGGAATAAACGTAATTCATTATTTGCTTGTTCTTGTTGCGATTGTTATTGTCATTCTCTCACTCGCAAGAGTCTTATGCTGATGCTGTATGAATAAATTATGCCATTGGATGCAAAGCGGTTTAGTTTTGAGACCTAACCCACTAGGGGGGAAGGCACAGTGGTCTGCTTCAGGAATTCCAAGCAATAAAACACAAAAAACAACCCAGAAAGGGTTCGAACAGCTACTTTCACGCAGAGACATGCATTTGGAATCTGTTCATCGTTACGGGGTCAAACAAGAGGGTAACATTACTGAAACAATGATCGGGCTACTTAGTATATAATAGAGCATACAGATTTCAAGGACGAAACGTATGAAGACGCAGACTTCCTCGTTATCAATATGTGTGGCATATCTTTCGTGTTAACGAAAGTAAATTCCCGCTTTACCTCTTCTTACGTGTCAAATGAAATGAATGCCATGAGGAATAGAATATTTGTTGACTGCGTCTCTTCTTGCTTCCATCCTTACCAACATATTTCTTCATTCTCGTGGTAATCATGACCCTCTATGTGCATGCTGCAAACGATTGCAAGTGGACAAATTCGACATCGAGGTACAAAGCGTTTGGTATCTTACATTATATTCAATTCGAATAAGCTTCCGGTGTATTTTTACTTCGTTTGTATTTTTAGATGATTATGAACGTTACGGAAATTTATCTCACATGCTTTATGTTGAATGAGAAACATTGAATGATCCGTTTTGCTTTCCCTACGTTGAAATGACATAATGTCGGCGTCAACAGCCTTCTTCCGCGCCGGAAGCTGAAACTTGTATCATTCTGGGTTAATGATAATTGAATGTCTCATATGTATACATAGCCCACAAGACGACGTCAGAAACCATCAGGGGAGAACGCCGCATAAAAACCAAACGTGCGCGCGCGTCTCCACTCTGAAGAACCGTATCGGAGAATCACGGCAAGCATTTCGCTGAAGAGCTGCCTCGTCAGAGAGCCGAGAAATGGCAGCGTCGTAGCAAGTATTTGTCAACACTCTGATAGTGCATTTACTTCCGGTTGTAGGTCGGCGTTACCTCGCTAAATTCACTTGACATTCGTTTTCCACATCGAAGACTCGTACGATATAATCCACTGCAAGATGACACAATTAGAAAGTATATTTAATTTCTGGACTCCAAGAACGGCGTTCTTCACATAAGTAACACCTGTTTGTGTGTGCATTCGGGAGGACGACGGTGCAATCCCGCGCCCGGCTATCCTGATTTAGGTTTTCAATGATTTCGCTAAATCGCTTCAGGCAAATGCCGGGACGGTTCCTTAGGAAGGGCACGGCCGATTTCCTTCCCCATCCTTCCCTAATCCGAGCTTGTGCTCCGTCTCTAATGACATCGTTGTCGACGGGACGTTAAAACAGTAATCTCCACCTCCTCTGTTTGTGTGTTTAAGGTTGCGTTTTGAGGCTCAGGTAACATTGCAGTGACTATAGTCCGCCTCTGGCCGCCAGTGTGTCGTTAGCTCAGAGGTTCCCTTGTGCGTTGCAGTGCTTGTACTCTAAGTTCGAATCACGGTAGAAGCCGCTGACTACAACCTTTTATTTTCCATTTTAATTAATGGAGCTGCAAACTGCTAGTAAAAATTTCTTATGCGAAATCTGAAGAATGCCTTTAAACATCAATCTTCGTCCGATTTCGACTTAGTAAATTAAGTTAATATCATGGATTTCTGCTTTGCAAATTCCAAGGTGCTTCACTGTAAAATAGGTCCTGAAAAGATTCAAACCGACTGTCAACGATATAAATTTGAGCTTTGTTCGTCATATAGGTCTAACATGTCAGAAGGTAGTTTATGAAGTGCACATGTTCATTAATATAGTTCCCTTCTTCTAAATTTTTGCAATAGCATTTAACTGTAGACGTTTTCTAACACCGGCGTTAGCAATTCCTTTCCGTTCTCTGAAACCTTCAGAACGACAAATTTTTCTGGTTTAAATCTGATGACCTTAACTATCACTTCCGATCAACAATAAATACTTCATGAACCCATACATGGAACTCCAAATGTGCAGTGTGCCTGCACTGCTACAGAGCATGCATTGCAAGGTATTCACACAGTTTATCGCATAGACTTACCATAAGGAATGAAACAAGAACTGTAATACACTTTACACCACAGACGCTCACTCTGGCTTGACGAAAACATCCAAACATTGACCAAAAGGTGCACAAATAATTAAGTTTGAAAGGAAAAGAAACGAGGTATGAAGCATTTATAAATTCATCGAATGTAGTGAGGTGGTTTAATTTCGTCCCAGTCTATAAAATTAATTTCGGGCCATACTCAGCTCTTGCCGATTACCCGCCTACTAATCAGGGCGTCTGTCTCCGTTGCTTTTGAGCGTGAATGGAAATTGTAGAAATTTTCTGTGGAGCAACATTTAATAATAAAGCGTTTTAAATCATCAAAAGCGATGAGCGGTAGCAGGCGCGTTCGATAAAGAACGGGGGAGTGCAGTGCCTCTGCTGTCGCCACGGCCGCTGGCAGTAGCCAGCAAATGGATCCCGGAGCTTTGCCGCATACGGCGTCCAGAGGAGGACAGTCTGCAGGAAATCTGCCGCAAAATCGTTACTGGATAAAATTTTGATATCGGTGTGTCACAAAGCGAAATAGATTGAATCTGCGCTACCATTACATTCACGTCTTCAGCATTCAGACAGAAGAGGCTATAAAAATATTTTATGCCATCTGCTCTCGATCCACTGACATTATGAACAGAAACAACGCACGCTACCGCCTTTTTTTTTTTTTTTTTTTTTTTTTTTTTTTTTTTTTTTTTTTTTTTTTTTTGGGTCTCCTTCCTCCCCTTCAACCCATCCTTTACGCTCGCCAAGTGTTGCCTTCTCGGCCCGGCTTCTCCGCCTTTAAGAATGAATGTAACTTGATGATGTGGAAACGCGCTTCTTCTGAACGACGAACGAAATATGCCCCTTCTGTTGCCTTTGTTTGCAACATGGCTTGAATAAAAATAAATGTAATTTCCATGGAGAAGGCAGTCTCATAATTGTTGTGGAAATGTAACTGCATCTGTAAATTTCGTTCTCCGTGCGTGGAAAAACGGAAAGAATCAACTCATTATTCCTGATAAGTATAATTTCCTTTTTCAGAAGGTAATGAAGTAAAATAGGCTTCTTCTGCTTGATTTTACACTTAATTAACATAAATGTGTCTTCTTGTGAAAAGAAAAAGAAAGAAAGACAGAAACTAAATAAATGGTGTATATCAGTTTCATCACTGTTTCCCCGAAACCAAAGTAATAGATACACATAGGCTTAATTGGTCTATACTGATGATCTTCTCTGACTACATTCTGTTGGAAATCGTCCTCCTGCTACTTGAAGTACAAACTTTAACCAAAAATCATTCGTCTAATATACGAAATGCTTGGATGTGCAATGTAAATTACGCATTTCTATTGGTTACAGGATTGTTTTAGTTAAAAAGTTTGCGTAATTTTCTTTGTATTTTTTAGTACACATCAACTTGTGGTGCTCAGTTGTAAGGTATACCCAGAAGTCCTCCCTATTGCTTGATTCTTTTGCTAGGACGTAATGCATCGTTTGGCCTTTCAACCAGTTAATTGCATTTCGTTTTGTTTTAGGGTAAGGTATACCGTCAGGGGTTAAAAATTCAGCAGGCGTAACGGCGTTGGGCGTAGTTCTGCTGATGCTCGCTATCTTTTGTCTTATGTAGAGCCATATATCTTTTACCCTGTCACACAGCAATCTATGCTCTTCGGTATCTGGTATTTTACATAATGGACACAGCGGTGACTCGGCCAATCGAATAGAGTGAAGTTTAGAGTTCGTCGTAATTTTTCTGTTTACAGCAAAGTACCAGGTCGATTTGACATACGTTGGCAAGTTCCGGCAGTGAATATTTTCCCATATTGTTTCCCAGTTATAACAAGGATACTTTTGTTCTATGTCGTTTCTGGGTTTGTCTTTCATCAAGTTATTATAAAGTTCTTTAACTTTCATGATGTCTTTCCCAGGAATCCTTGCCTGTATATAGCTGTATTCTACGAAAAAGTATTTCAAGTGGTATAGTCCGTTGGGTATGTGTTGGACATTTATAGGTGCACTGACGTCAGCAGGAGCTATTTCGTTTAACAAATGTGCAGCAAGGGTACCACTTGGCTCTTTCCAGTGTTTGTATGTGGTAGCAAGGTATAAGGCTTGCGCTTTTTTGCTGACATCGGTAAGATTTAACCCACCACATTTCGTAGGGAGCATCAGAATGTCATATTTGACTTTGAAAATACGTCCGCGGCTCACAAAATGTCCTAGTGCAGATGCGATGCTTTTCAGCAAAGTCGCAGGTGGTGGCAGAACTTGTGCTACATAATTAACTTTGGATGTGATGTATGCATTTGCCACTGTTACTTTTTGAAGTTCATCGAGTTTCCTAATACTATGTGCTTGTACAGAGGCGCGTATGCTGTTAAGTAATTTTCGATAATTCGCAGCAATAGTGTGCTTGATATTTCTTTTAAAATCTATGCCGAGACATTTCATGGTTACAAGCTCGCGTAACAGATCCTGCGTTTGCGTCCCAATTCCACGGCCGATGTTGAAAATCCCCGACTTTGTTCTATTAAGTTTTGCACCAGATGCCTGTTCATATTTTGTTACTATTCGTAGTGCGCTCTGTACTTCAGCGCCATTCACGACTAGGAAGCCAACATCATCAGCGTATGCCTTGCACACGATCTTTTCTCCATGTATTTGTAGTCCTTGTAGATGTTTCATAAGGGAGGCAAGCAGGGGCTCGATGGCGATGGCGAAGAGTGCCATTGACATTGGACACCCTTGCCTAATGGAGCTGGTGACGTCAATCGAACGGCTAATGTGTCCATTTATGACAAATCTAGCTGAATTGTTTGTTAATGTATTTCTTACTACCGCAATGAATCGAGGTGGGAAGCCCATTGCGCCCATGGTGCGAAGGAGAAAACTATGGTTAACTCTGTCGAAGGCTTTGTCAAAGTCGAGTGAGATGAGTGCACATTTTATTTTGCAGACGTCGGCCGTTGAGATTAGGTCCCTGTAATCACAGAGGGTCTGGAGAATTCTTCTGTCTTTGCCCACACTTGTTTGATAAGGGCCAGTGACGCTGGTCATTGTGGTTATCAGCCTGCGAGCGAGGATGCGGCCAAAGATTTTGTAATCGCTGTTTAAAAGCGTAATTGGCCTCAGAGCGCTTACAGATTTCGTATTCGTAGTTTTTGGCACTAGCACTACGAGTCCCTCACGAAATTCTTTCGGGATGTCATTCGCAGGGTTTAGCAGTTCGTTGCAGATGAGGGTAAACTTGCCTTTTACGAGGCCACTGAATCTGCGATAAAATTCTGCTGGAATTCCATCTGCCCCTGGAGCCTTATTTTTCTTGCTTCCATATATAGCTTCTTCGACATCTTCTTCAGTCACTTCCGAGAGGAGAGTCTGTGCTTCCGCGTGGCATACTTTGCCCTGGAGGTTGATCATTAACTCGTCTTGAAGCTGTTCGTCAACCGGCTGACTAGATATTAAGGATTCGAAATGCTGTACGATTGCCTCTTTAATCTCTCTTTGCTTCGTCAGCTTCCTTCCATCATCAGTTGTTATTTCAGATAATATCTTGCGAGACGCCCTTTTGCTTTCACGAATGACATGATAAATGGAAGTAACCTCGTGCTGGGCTATGTTCTGGGCACGCGACCTTATTTGGTAGCCTTCCAGTTGTTTACGCCGTAGTGCTAAAATTTTTGCTTTAATTTTGTTAATTCTTTCGTGGTTGTCCACAACTGTTGCATCGCACTTGTACAAATCCCTTAGACACTGAAAGTAAAATTCTATAGTTGATTTGTACCAAAAGTTTTTGTCTTTGGAGTAGTTTATGAAAAACCTCCGTATTTTAGGTTTGGCATGTTTCAGCCACCAGTCAGTGCCAGAGTTGTACGAGCTAAATTTGCTTTCACACTCTCTCCATACCTTGTGAAATGCCTCCTGACAAGCATGGTCTTCCAGATGTGACACATTGAGCTTCCATGTGCCTCTACCTCTGAATGTCCCTTGTTTTATCAGATTGATTGTGCATATGTATGCAGCATGATCTGAAAAAACGGTAGGCCATACTTCGGACTGCAAAATGAGGTGTTTCAAATTGTGCGTTACATATATCCTGTCGAGACGGCTCGCCGAGTGACTTGTGGCGTGGGTGAAGCCAGGGGCTGCACCGTGCATATGTTCCCATGAGTCTATTAGTCGTAAGTCATTAACTATACGTTCCAGTTCAGTACACTTGTTGAAATTGGGAGTTTGGTCTTTGGCATGCAAAACACAATTAAAATCCCCTCCTAGGATAAGGTGTTCATATCGAGTTCCAAATAGTGGGACAATTTCTTCTTTATAGAACTCCGTTCTGCGGTGCCTGTTACTGGATCCTGAAGGGGCATACACGTTAATGAGTCGTATTTTGTTTATTGTGGCCGCTATGCCTTTACTGTTTGGTAGTTTTACTACATCTTGGACTACTATGCCCTCCTTTGTGAGCAGAGCCGTGCCCATTTCCGCTCCATGCCCTGGGTTTGTAATGGCGTTGTAGCCAGGTACGTTACCAAGCTCAATGTCTGTCACTTCTTGTAAAAGTATAATGTCACTGTCAGAAGCGTATATAAAATCTTTTAAGTTCTGTAGTTTAAAGGAACTATGAATCTTATTAAGGTTTACTGTCGCGATTTTGTATGCTTGTAGGTCAGACATTCTTCGTTCTACTTGATCTAACTTTAAAAAACATTCTTCCGTTTTGTCTCGCAAACGTCAGCTTTTAAACGCGTCTTAATAATATTCACCGGTAGCAAATGTTTCAGCGGTGTGTCCTTGTTATTTAGAATGTTCGTTCGCGGAGACGTCGTCGTTGAAGATATCAGCCACCTGTTGGGCTAGCTTACAGTCTGTCTTAGTTTCTGAAATTTCTGTCATTTCAGCGTCGGGATTGCTATGGTCGCTTTCGTCTGCCCAGCTGGTTGAGGTTGTCGTCGTGGGTGGGACGAGTGAAGCTTCATGAGAGTGACTCGTTTCTTGAGGGTGGTTGGATGCTGTCTTTGTTGGTTTTCCTGGGACGTCTCGTTTTTCCAGCGCAGAAGGGGAACGCTCCCCAGAAACTGGTGTCGCTTTCGTGTTGCTACAGATCTGTTGGCTTAAGGTACTACCTATTTCCTTCGCTTTTTGTCGAAGTATGGGAGCTGTCTCCTCTGCACCTTTGCGCGCCAGCCGGCGTTTCTTATTTTTCTTCGGAGAATTGCCTCTCGACGGACTTTTTTCAGCATCCAAGTTAGTGTCGCTTTCCTGCAAGGTGTGTCGGTCTTCAGCTTCCGGCGGATCTGCTGCCTTAACAATTGCAGGCGCTTGTGTCGGTGGAACTTCAACTGTTTCCGTAGATTGGCGGGACTCTTGTAAGTCGTCAGCTATGACGGCACTGACGTCCATCGGAATTCCAGTGTTTAGAGAATTTGTATTTGCACACGATTCAGGGGCTGAGGAGACAGTCGGCCGTTCGCGTGCCACGGCGGCGTAGGTTCCTGGCAGTGTTGTCATCGCCGGTGGCCTAGCGGCCTCGCCGGCCGGCAGCTGTGCTACGCGCCGCTGTATACATTCTGCGCGAACGTGCCCAGGCTTGTTACAGGCGGCACAGGTTCGCGGTTGGTCGTCATAAATTACAATCCCTCTATATCCGCAGACATTGATGTACGACGGGATGTGCTTTTGTAACTCTACACGAAGCTGCCGTACGCCATTTAGTACTGGGAATTTATGCGCGCTTGACCATTTCTCGGCAAAGTTGCTGAGCACTTTCCCAAAGGGCGAAATTACAGCATTAATTTGGTCTGTTGTAATCTCAAAGGGTAACTCGAAGATTCGAATCGTGCGAATGCCAAAACCAGCATGTGCAACGGTGACTTCACCAACGTTTCCATCTGAGTGCTTAAATTTCATGACACCTCCGGAAGACTCAACTATTTTCTCGCACAACTCGGAACTACGCATTTTAACAAACACGACACAAGCTACAATCGACAGGTGGATCCCAATTACATCATTAAAGGAAAGCTTCACATCTTCTTCTAACCAATTTTCTACTTCAAACGACTTGGGTCTGGCATATCGAGGATCAAAAGTAAGTTTCAACGTATCTTTTCGACTTGGTTGAGCCATCACTGCATGCTACTCATTACTTCTCGAAGCGTTCTATAACAGAGTTTTAAGCCGCAGCAAGCGCAAGACTTACCACGCGGAAGCACAGACGGCGCAGCGCACACCACACTAGGTCCTACCTCCACGCCGTCCGCCGGCGAACTGATCGCTACCGCTAGACCACAGGCGTAATCACGCTAGAGTTTCTCTATCTTGGGACAAGTTTTCCTCCAGGAAGTGCCGCAGTCTACAGTGTTGCCAGATTGTGCAGATAACCGGACTTAGAGAATTAGCAAGTTGGCCAGTTTTTTTGTCCCATGTCGCGATCGGCGCGGACTTAGCCTCTGAAGCGGCCGGCCGCCGGTCGAGTTTTATGTCAAAGAGTGTACATTACGCTTAAGGACCTTGAAGATAAGCTTTGACAGATTATAGCTCGTACGGAGTTACTTTCTCCTTGCTCTATTTGTGAGTGGAACAGTAAAGGAAGTGACTAGTGGTGGTGTAGGGTACTCTCAGCAACGCACCATATGCGGGTTTGCGAAATAATATGTAGGTGAAACATTCACTATTCGATTATCACCTTGTCTTTCAGTATACATAATAATAATCAGTCACTCTGTTAATAGTTGGTGGATTTCAGGTGTACAATGAACACTTTCTCCTTAAAAAAAGATTTAAAATCGCCAGTTAAAAGTCAATTCTGAATACATTCCTACACTTACTGAGCCCATTGTTACTGCTACGTTGCGCCTATGTCCACGCTTCCTTCTCTGTGTGGCAGAACCACTCACAGCTTGCCACAGAACCAGTTAGTGCTTGTCCGTGTATTGGCGAGTCAGGCAACTGCTCGCTGGGTGCTTAAGAGGTCGGCACACGGACCGTACATCCGAACGTTGCGCGTGCAGAGTTTCTGACGTCATAACGTGGAACAGCGCGTTGGGGAGTCTTTCCGAAAGTGCAGAGCAATTTCTAACATGTCAGATATTCTGAGTGTGCGTCTGAGCGTTCACCAATGTGACGGTAGAGCGCCATTTACGTCACATGCACGCCATCTCCCTCTGGTGGAGAGTTGTGAGGCCCCATATTGGCTTTCATGTGAGGCCCGTCGTTTCTGAGCTCCAGAAACTGAGGAGCTCTCAAAAACCCGCCATTAACTGTATGATTCATTGTAATAAAATCAGGAGAGATATTATGTTCACAGTAAAATAATTATTGTAACTTGCATATTATGAGAGAATGCCCTTTGAGGGCGTGTTGATAACGCATTGTTCTTGGTACATTTTGTTATAATTAAATTTGAACCACTAATATAGCAATGACCGAAACTTTTAGGCACGTTGAATTCGGCACGTTCAACGTTGACTTTCGACAGCACGCTCCGTGCGCCGACAGCTTTAACCTAACCACGCTCCACCCCTAGCCCTGCAAAGTTGATGTGTCAGGTACTCACTGGTCAGTAGTCATTGGACAATCACTTCTTTCGTATGGTCGGTTTTGCTTTGTTTTGTGAACCCGTTCTGCTGTACAGTCATTCAAGAATACTACTGAACAGCAATATTCCGTGCACAGCATGGATTACTGCACTCGTCTTGTTGATGCATGCCGGGACCAAATGGACATTAGAAAACCAACTGATCATGTAATATCTATTGCCTCGAAGGTTTTGAACCTGCGTGGTCATGACGAGGTGAATCGACGGGAAATATACTCTACCCAAGAACAAAGGTAGCTCTCACAAGGGAACCTCCCCATCGCACCCCCCTCAGATTTAGATATAAGCTGGCACACTGGATAGGCCTTGAAAAACTGAACACAGATCAATCGAGAAAACAGGAAGAAGTTGTGTGGAACTATGAAAAGATAAACAAAATATACAAACTGAGTAGTCCATGCGTAACATATGCAACATCGAGGCTAACATTAACTCAGGAGCGCAGTGGTCCAGTGGTGCCGGCACGGTAGCTCAGCGTGCTCGGTCAGAGGGTTTAGCTACTCTCTGTAATAAAACAACTGAGTGAACGAATTAACGATCACCTGAACGAGTGTCATCGGACGTCCGCCACGAACAAATTCAACGAACAATATAGAACAAAATGAGAGCTAAAAAAAAAAAAAAAAAAGTGGTTAGCGTCAGCAGCTGCGAAGCGAGAGGTCCTTGGTTCAAATCTTCTCTTCATTGAAAATATTAATTTCTTTATTTTCGCAAAGTTATGATCTGTCCGTTCGTTCATTAACGTCTCTGTTCACTGTAATAAGTTTAGTGTCTGTGTTTTGCGACCGCACCGGTAAACCGTGCGATTAGTAGACAAAAGGACGTCCCTCTCCAATGGGAACCGAAAACATTTGATCGCAAGGTCATAGGTCAACCGATTCCTCCACAGGAAAACGTGTCTGATATATTCTATACGACACTGGTGACGGCATGTGCGTCACATGACACGAATTTGTTGTCGACCCACCTAACTTGTACACTTGGCGAATGGGTAAAAAGATTCTTCTACCTTACCCGATTTCGGTTTTCTTGTGGATGTGATAATCACTTCCAAAATAGTGATGAAAACATAAGAGTTTGTCACATGAACTGAAAAAAAATTGAACTTTTCACTAGAGGGAAGACTTGAACCAAGGTTCTCTCGCTCCGCAGCTGCTCACGCTAACCACGGGACCACGGCGCTCCTAAGTTTGAATTAGCCTTGATGTTGCCCATCTTGCACATGGACTACTCAGTTTGTATATTTTGCTTGTTTTTTCGTAGTTCCACACAACTTCTTCCTGTTTTCTCGATTGACCTGTGTTCAGTTTTTCAAGGCCTATCCACTGTGCCAACTTATAACTAAATCTGAGGGGGGTGCGATGGGGAGGTTCCCTTGTCAGAAGCGCGTCGTGTCTGGGGAAGAGCAGTGCAGAACGTCAGCGGCACTGTGACTTCTCCTCAGGCAGCGGCCCTGGATCGACACGGAGGGGATACAAGTAGTTAACAAGGGGCCGTACGAACTTCCCCTCATCGATTTGATTCACATTGACAGGTGTGCAGCGTACGACTAGAATTTCAACGTATGCATAAAGGAAGGTGCAGCTCACAACCGTTTTCGAGAAAATCGAGTGCCAAAATATTAGGCATGCTTACGTACTTCGTATGATCACAATTTCCCAAGGAGCCCGCAGCCGAGCGATTCAGCGCTTAATTTCAGTGTGGCATCAGCGGCCGCCCAGAGTGAACGCCTTGCGCCTCTGCCAGCAGAGAGTGTGAAGCTCATGTCTGTTTACATTGCGGATTAACCTGCGCGCACTGAGATCTTGGCAAATAAGTTCAGAAAATCGAAATTACGTTTCAACTTTGTCTGTAATATGCACGACCGAAAGCCTTAGATGTAGAATATTTCCTCCGTGAGAGGCGAAGATCTCACCATTGGAATCTCTGCAATGCACTTCTAGATTCTCCATAACACCGTTTACATTAAACTGATCGACGATGCTGTGCAGGAGTATGGTTTTAAACGCAACCGAACACAGACATCGTTTCTGTCATTCTTGCGGTAATGTTGGTGTGAGTAGTAGAAAAATGACAGCACCACCCCATGTTGCACTGTCGCCAGATTTATTGAAGATGGCAGATCCAAGATGGCAGCCATAGATGTGACAATGTTGCAGTGACGTCATGGCGGGAAATTCAAATATTGGTGGTAAAATAAGCAACTGGGCTAACTCCACTGACCTATACCCTGTCGACCCCCACCACCCTCCCCGCCCTTCCACCATCTGTAAATTGGCGATAAAAGGACATAGACTATGTATAACTGCTGGAAGGATCGACGTAATTGTTTACTGTGTTCAATGAATGAGATGTCTGTGCTAGAGAATGGGGATATTACAACCATGCATCTGAGAACTGTATTGATAAAAATGATATTTGGTGATGACGAATACACTTCATGAAACAATTAAGATGCAGCAGAATGGGGTTAATTAATTTACACACTGCAACTCATACTGATAAAATTTTACATAACATTGTCAGAGAACAGCGATATTTTTGGAAATTTGTGGTAAGGTCTTATGGGACCAAACTGCTGTGGTCATCAGTCCCTAAGTTCATGGACTATTTAATGTAACTTAATGTAACTTACGCTAAGGACAACACACACACACACACACACACACACACACACACACACACACACACATGCCAGAGGGACGACTCGAACCTCTGGTGGGGAGAGCCATGCAGACAGTGAAAAGACGCCTCAGACCACGCAACTAGTCCACGTGGCAAACAGCGATCTCATTGTGATAAAATTAGTTAAAACCAGTTTTGATTAGAGCCGATGTTAACTTGTGACTGGTTTTGGCCTTTCAATTCCTTGCCATCATCAGAGTTTGCAACATTGTCAGTGTTTACACAATCATCAGAGTTTGCACCATCTCCATCATCCAGATGTATTAATATAACTTTTGTACCAGATGGCTTCACAAATTAGTGAACCGTTTACAGCAAGAAACGCTTTTAGCGGCAAGCTGTAGCTTGTGAATGTGGATTCCGAAACTCCACGAATTCCGTGCAGTAACAGAATGGGCAACCAGGGAAAGGAAAGAATTTTAGAGGAAAGGCAGTAATTACCTCCTAATATGAAAAAGGAAAATCATTTTCAGAAATAGCTGATATAATTGGAGGAGGCCAGGCAACTGTGCGGTCCTCATTATCGCCATTTACAGGAAGAAATACTCTTATTAACAGCAAAAGAGGAGGTTGACCACAGACGCTAAGGGAAAGAGAACGAAATACGTTAATATGTCTGTCCTAAACAGATAGATTCTGTATCATCTGCGGATGTTAATCATCAGTTCAGGAAGGGAATTATAACAAGGGATCCTCGCTGTATTTTGAGTATTGCAGCTTATGGAGAAGAAAACCATACATCAGCAAGAAGAACAATAAATTGATACTTGCATTTGTTCCATAACATATAAGCAAGAACACAAGTTTCTGTGACAATGTTTTGTTCACAGATAAAAGTGAATTTAACATATCTGTAAATGGTGCCAGAGTTTTGGTATGGGAGCGTCTAAATACAGAGCTAAACGTATTCAACAGAACATGATGGTGGAGGAATTATAGTGCTGGACAACTTATTTTTGGTGAAGGTAACATGGACGGATTTCATTATGTAAACATCCTACAGGAAATCTGTGTTTAGCCACAGCCAGCCACAGCCAGCAGCTATTGTTCGTTTATGGTTGTTTTACCACACTTTCCATATTCTCAAGTTTCCAGAGCAGACTGCAGACCTTAATGTAATTGACCATGCTTGAAGTACACTTGAAAGAAGGATCAGAAAACATAAAATACGAAGTAAGACTTCTATGATTCAATGTCTACTACAAGAGCAGCATAATATTGTGTCTGAGAGTACCAAAATACTGGTCCATTCCATGGCTAAGATATTAACAAAAGTGATAAATAGAAGAGGAATGCCGCCAAGTTATTAACATTGTCATTACATTTGCGTCCATTATTGTTTTCTTTGTATGTATGAATACTGTAGAGTCTTGTTCCACAAGGAACGAAAGGAGAGGACGTTGTTATGGGCGGTCCGTATCCTCTGTCTACAACACATAAGCACAAGTGGATTAATACGGTTTTTTATTTACATGAACTGGAAGCTTTACATATCTTGAATAGCGTCCATGTGCTGTGGTACGAGCTCATCAGTAATAGTCCTCTTACACACTGATGTAAAGTACAACTCTGGTTAATGTAAACTGGTCTGTCTATAGCCACTAATCTGATCGCTATGTACTGTTGTAGCCCGTGACGAACCAAATCCGCTCTGTGAGTAAACCGACAGACGACACACTAGACGATTGAGTCATTGAGTGAGTGAGACCCTCGGTCAGTGGCAACGGCATAAATACATGATGTCGAGAGAGTGTTGGCGGCCCGTTGCTTGTGGGTGTGTCTCTGGCCTCCAGTGTCTACTAATCGATCTTCGCTCCATCTTTGCCGACTAGTGTGCTGGCGACAGCTTACACTAGCCCAAATACGTTTTGCCTCACTGTGTGAAGCCAGTTTATGCAGAATTATTTGTTTTTTATTATTTGCTGAAGCCCACTTTAATTAATCCCTTAATGTGTACAGATTAGAAAGGAGATCCATACTGTTAGTTTCCCAAGTAACGTCTCTGATTGTGATCATCGGCTGTAATAAGTAAAAGTTATTCTACATGGACAACTGTGTATGAATCTTACCTGCAATACGGAACACTGGTTGTGCAAAACGTATTTCTCTGTATGAGTTGACGTAAAAATAGTAAATAGGAAAAATGCGTTCCACTCCGAAAATGATACTAAAATATTTTATGGAATAATAATAGAATGTATAATACTGTACTAACTTTTTCACAAGAAACATGTCTAAAGACATATGTTTTTGCCTACTCTTCAAAATGCGTGCTAAACACTGAAGACAGCTAGTTGAACGCAACATCTCTCTACGTATTGGTTAGTGGACAGCTTTATCGAATTTGTGTTGGCTAACGACGCCAAATCTGAAATGGAATTTATAAATGAGTGTTTCAAGGCAGTGAATTAACATGAGTCTTTGCGGGTAGGAGAGCTTACAACAATGTCATACAGAATCTGCAGAATCTGCAACATAAGGAACTTGCCGCCCCCCCCCTTCTTGCAGCGGTGATGCTGCAGTATATCGAGAGGTTGTACAATGGAAAATTGTACTGAAATGTAGGAGGATCTGCAACGAATTGACGCATGGTGCAGGGGATGGCAATTGACTCTCAATGTAGACAAGTGTAATGTGCTGCGAATACATAGCAAGAAAGATCCTTTATCATTTAGCTACAATATACCAGGTCAGCAACTGGAAGCAGTTAATTCCATAAATTATCTGGGACTGGGCATTAGGAGTGATTTAAAATGGAATGACCAATAAAATTAACTGTCGGTAAAGCAGATGCCAGACTGAGATTCACTGGAAGAATCCTAAGGAAATGCAATCCGAAAACAAAGGAAGTAAGTTATAGTACACTTGTTCGCCCACTGCTTGAATATTGCTCACCAGTGTAGGATCTGTACCAGATAGGGTTGATAGAAGAGATAGAGAAGATCCAACGGAGAGCAGCGCACTTCGTTACAGGATCACTTAGTAATCGCGATAGCGTTACGGAGATGATAGATAAACTGCAGTGGAAGACTCTGCAGGAGAGACGCCCAGTAGCTCAGTACGAGCTTTTGTTGAAGTTTCGAGAACATACATTCACCGAGGAGTCAAGCAGTATATTGCTCCCTCCTACGTATATCTCGCTAAGAGACCATGAGGATAAAAGCAGGGAGATTAGAGCCCACACAGAAGCATACCGACAATCTTTCTTTCCACGAATAATACGAGACTGGAACAGAAGGGAGAACGTATAGAGGTACTCAAAGTACCCTCCGCCACACACCGTCAGGTGGCTAGCGGAGTATGGATGTAAATGGAAGTCGGAGCGCGTGTCGTGGAGACAACAGACTGCAATGCGAGGGGTGGTCCCTAACAGTACAGCTGAACACTGCGTTGTCGAATGTACCGAAATTTGTCAGAGCTTCTACTGTAAGAGGCTGAAGGTCAGAGAACAGCGCGTGACTTATTGCCTAGCTACAGCAGCTGAAGAGTTATATGCAGATCACAGACTTGTTGCGCGAAATATTACTCGTTTCAGTGTTTCACAAAATTACATAATGTATTGCTCGTAGTGCGTATCACTGTTTGTGGAAGGTGTTCGTACGAGAGGTTTGACTGTACTTCGTTCATCGTACTTACAGCACTAATGTAAAAACTACGCTATTTATTCTTCCGTATTTTCTGTTGTCGTGTCTCTTCCGCGTAGCGTAAGTCATGACATCAAGAGTAAAGTGAAAAACAATAATGGTACGATTTAGCGATTCTACGCAAATGCACGGCGCCTTATTGGCACAACTCTAATTTGATGATTAATGACTTAAGTCTCTCATTAATATAATTTAAAATCATACTTCACACTCATCAGGCTTCTGTTGTTTTTAACGGTTTTTATGCGTAAGGTGACACCAGCTCTACCACTGGTGCCACTTCACCAGATAAAAGTAAGCAAGGGTACACTGCAAAATAAATAACAAAATAAATAACACGTCAATTTCAGTGAGAAGGCTATGTTTTTATTTATTAATACTTATCAAATCGTGTTCCTATTTATTAGACACAGGTTACTAAATCATTTTCTGATTGAAGCCTGTTTCTCGTCTTTATTTTTATGTCCACCATCAAGGAGAACGTTCTTCAATTCACATAGTTTGGAATTAGCGAATAGCGCTAATAATTTCATAGCTTCCCTTACCTGCTATGGATATTCTTCTTTGCAGAAGATGTCAATCTTTCACTAATGAGGTTCCATTTTAAGCACGCCGCAAGTAGCAAAATCGCTAAGTGTTTCTTTCATCCTCGCCCTCTGATTAGCCATGTGTACTGACATATTCAGGGAAGCAATTAGTATCCATCTATGTCCGTTGTCAGCTTCAGTGTTCAGTTTTGGAAAGTAACTTAATTAGTTTTGCTTCCAAACTGTGTAAGCTATGTACCATGCAAACAATTTGAGACTAATCCACCGGAAATTCTTCGACTATCATCTGAACGCAAAAGAAATAATCAAGGATCATCTTTTGGAATAGAAGTTGACTATAAACGACGTTCTGCGAGGAATTCTTCGATTTTATCCTTCGCCGCTATAATATTCTCTCTCTTGGAGTCTCTCGTTTAAAATATTTATCTGGTTAAAAAGATTAGGGAAAAATGATAATTTTAATATGCAAACAGGCTTAAAAATATAATTCGCTCATCTAGATTTAAAATCGTGGCAGAACATTAACAATTCAGCTTTCAGTTCAAGCACTCTTGTCAACAGCTTTCCTTTGTAAAGCCGCCTGACCTCCGCATGATAAAGGAGATTTTGATGGAGTGAATTCATGTCTTCAAAAATGATTCTAGACAGTCGAATCCGCTACGCTTTACGTTAGTGGAATTTACAACTTTGGTCGCCTCTGTAAACACATAATTTAAATCAGAAGGTAAAACGGTGGATGGCACAGCTTGTCGATGAAGAAAGCAGTGTGTCCATGAAATATTTGGAATTATTGATTTTATTTTCGCAACCAGCCCAATATTGTTACTAGTCATAACTGTTGTAACGGCGACCAGAACGGTCGCTGGGTAGTAGTGATGGAAACGCAGCGGGACCCGCGGAGCGGCCCGCGAACAACAACACAACGGGAGAGGACGGACACGACCAACGGAGGACCTTATGACACAGCAAGAACAGACAATAGAGTCACCAACCAAACAAGACAAACACGCCCACTGGAATAGAAACACGAAGTCAATACGCTGTCTGAGACGAAACGGAAGAAGAAAAACAAGAAAAACAGGCGATAAAACGGTGACTTAAAGCGTAAAATGGCGGGAAAATGCGGAAAGTTAAAACAAAAAGCAAAGAAGTTGGTAATGTTAATAAAATACACAGGAATCAGACAAGTAACATAGTAGACACACAATTTAAAAAAACATGGCGACAGTCTGGTTTCTGTTCGCAAGAGGTAAAAAATCACACCCAGCAACAGTGTGATGGCTGTTCGCAACACTTCCCAAAAGACAGACAACATGGAACACTCACCGTAAAACACTGCACGAAAATAGCGGCACAAAGAGGGCAGATGGGGGGATGGGTGGGGGACCTGGAGGAGGGGGAAAAACAAGGAGAGAGGAGAGGAAAAAACGAAAAAGTGGGGGGAACCAAGGAGGGAGAGGACTGATAATGGAGGAGAGGGACAGGGCAGACACGAGAGGGAATGAGAAAAGGCAGAGGAGGGAAATTGAAAAGGACTCGGGGGAGAGAAGGGGCAGAGAGAGGGGAGGTGGGGAATAAAGAGGATGGAAGGGGGGGGTAGAGGGAGCCCAGGAAAAGGACAGAGGAAAGGAGGGGATCAGAGTTGATAGGAGGGATAAATGGAGGGAGAGAGGGCATCATCCGGGAGGGGGAGTTGATGGAAGCCACCTCGGGAAAGTAGATGAAGAGTGTAGAGATGGAGGGTAGGGGGGACACAACAGTGAAGGCATGTCAGGGGGCGGGGACGGTAGAGGAGAGGAGCAACCAGGGGGCGAGGGGGATTAAGGCGGCGGGAGGTGTAGAGTATGTGGATACGTTCGAGGAATAGGAGCAGATGGGGGAAAGGAATGAGGTCATAGAGGATCCGCGTGGGGGACGGGAGGCGTATACGGAAGGCGAGGTGGAGTGCATGACGCTCAAGGATCTGGAGGGACGTATAGAATTGGGGGAGGGGGGGGGGGCAGATATCCAGGCGGGACTGGCATAACAGAGGATGGGACGGAGCTGGCAGAGCGAGAGGCCGGCTCTTAAATACTCTATCGGGGGCGCCGCTATTGGCTGCTGGAACCACTTGTTCCACTGTGGCGCCCCCACACTAAAAGCGGCCAGGAGGCGCGCGCCGCCACAGCTTTCGGCGCGTTGGTGCAGAGACCTCTAGGGGTCTTCGACGTCCATGACGTCTGGCGCGGATTCAAATTCCGCGGCGCGCGGTACCAGAATAACTTTACACCGATCACTACAAATGGCGATACATTTTATCCAATCAGCCGCATGCTTTTTAATACACTGGCCGGCAGTGTTCGCAGGAAGTGCTTTCCTAAACAAAATGTCTTAGACGATACTTTAATGTGATTGAAAGCGCACGAATACCGTCAATTGCGCAAAATCTGATACATGTGTAGAACCGTCAAGCTGCGAACTTTTTCGATTAGTTGTCGGATTTCGCAGACCATTCTGCGTCCAATGGCATTATCAGAAAGTGGTACGATTTTTAGCTTGTTTCCATCTCGCTTTCCTAACATAATTTCAACCACATCAAGGGCTGCTGGCAAAATAAGATTCTCGCCACCTGTATGCGGCTTCTCTGCTTTAGTGATTCGGTATGCGACTCAGTAACTAGCTAATAATATTTTCTCGTCGACATTTGATACCTAAAATCAGATTAAATATTTTGTTATATCAATAAGATAATATTTTTAATCAACAAATGGCCTTACTGAAACTTCGTGGCTAATTGAAACTCCACTCGATCGAGTCTCGAACTCGGGACCTTTGCCTTTCGTGGGTAAGTGCTACACCAACTGAGCTACCCGAAGCACAAGTCATGAAGTGTCCTCACAATACTCTGTAAACATGCCCGAGGCTGTGGTTAAGCCAGGTCACCGAGTATCATTTCTTCCAGGAGTGCTAGTCCCTCAAGTTTCGCAGGAGAAATTAAGTGAAATTTGGAAGGTGAAAGACGAGATAGTGGCGGAAGTAAACCAGCGAAGACGCCGTTCAGTTGTAGCTGGCACGGTAGCTCAGCGTGTTTGGTTAGGGAACTGGCTACCTTCTGTAATTAAAAAAAAATTGCAGAGTGAAGTATTAAAAGATGAACTAAAAGGGGTATCATGCGACGCCTGCACAGTAAAATGATGAAAACAAGACAAGATGGTAGAGGGTTTGCCCATTAGACGTAAAGGTCTCGAGTTCGAGTCTAGGTCCGGCACACAGTTTTAATATACGAGAGCTATCCACAAAGTACATTACGTTTTGGAATTAAAAATGAATAAAGTATTGGAAATTTTTTTATTATATACAGATGAAAGCCACACTTAAATACTACTTTTCTAAATAGTTGCTATTTAAATTAAGGCACTTATCGTAGCGATGGACGAGCTTGGAAATTCCTTCGTCGTAAAATTCGGTCGCCTACGCCTTCAACCACGTGGTTACCTCTTCTTGAAGCTGTGCGTCGTCATCAAAACGCTGCATAGCCAACCACTTCTTCATTGCTGGGAATAAGTGAAAGTCGCTCGGTGCCAGGTCGGGACTGTACGGCGGATGAGGAAACAACTCCCACTTAAAAGGTTCGAGAACTTCACGAGTGGCATTTGCCGTGTGGGCCCGGGCTTTGTCGTGAATCAGCAAGATCTTTGAGCCCAACTTTCCCCTGCGCTTGTTTTGTATTGCTCTTCTGAGGTTGTGCAGAGTTTGGCAATATCTTTGAGAGTTTATTGTAGTGCCTCTTTCCAGGAAATCCACAAAAATCACACCTTTTATGTCCCAAAAGACAGTCATTACGTGGTTGAAGGCACAGGCGGCCGAATTTTACGACGAAGGAATTTCCAAGCTCGTCCATCGCTACGATAAGTGCCTTAATTTCAATGGCAACTATGTAGCAAAGTAGTATTTAAGTGTGACTTTCATCTGTATATAATTAAAAAAATTTCCAATACTTTATTTATTTTTAATTCCAAAACGTAATGTACTTTGTGGATAGCCCTCGTACCATGATGTTTCGTATTAACATACGCTGTGCTGAAGAATGAAAATTTCATTCCAAATAACAGTAATATTTGGTTATCTGACTGATATATTTCGAAGAAATCCAACTATTTATCAGTTTCCTCGGAATGGTTAGTTAAGAGCTGACACATAAGCTTTATTGGTTTCATGCTCCCACGTGACAATACTTCGCCACACAATACACTGTGCAGTTTTTTACTCATGGCAGGAAAATCATATTTCAAATAATTGTCGTCATAAAGCTTATTTTCTTCGATTTTGATTGGCTTCCACCTCAGCCAGTTGTACCAGATGTGGAGTACTGTGTAGAGCTTTTGAGAAACTTCTGAATTTTATGCTCGTTCGGAGCGAAGCGCAAACACTCAGTAATGACCTCTGTACCCGCTGGCGCACGCCACAGTTCACAATCCAGCGAAAACGCTCGCCAATGTGACAGCCAGATCCTATCTCACCCTCACGCTTCCACGCGGCAAAGTGTTGCGACTACCTTGCACAGTGCGTAAAAATGTTGCACAGAAGGCAGAGGGAGAAGTTCGTTGTAATGCGTCCGGAGGAGTGCGAACTCGAGCGACACTAGAAGCCGAGAACACGAAGAGGGCGGAATGCGTAATCGGGGCACGTGTTGCCAGGAAAACGGCTCAACAGCATGCAAGTGAGTGAAGTCAGAGTTGCCAGGTTTTTTCATCATTCTGTAGCTAGCTGCTCAGCAGAAACTAGCCAAATATTCGCCATGTTTTTATCAACAACAAAAAATAGCTAAAGTATCGCCGTTTTAAGTCGGTTAACTTAGTTGAGCTATTTCAAAACTGTACCGTCATATGACTCGACATCGACGATCGTGAAATACGTTCAACTAACTGGCTGGTTATTCGGTAACCGGTAACACACTCCAACACGCTCACATTAACACATGCCAGACTGGACATGCCAAAGAACCTTCTTCTTCTAAGAAATATATCATGATATCAGCTGGAAACTAAAATCGTACATTCTACCTACTGGTCTATGAAGAATTAAAATACAGTCATATTGTAAATACAGAGGTGAGAATGTGGAATTTAATCATCATTTTTATTAAATTGAGAACTCATAGCATTAAACGGTTCATAAATTGTGGTGTCACCGCCAGACACTACACTTGCTAGGTGGTAGCTTTTAAATCGGCCGCGGTCCATTAGTATACGTCGGACCCGCGTGTCGCCACTGTCAGTAATTGCAGACCGAGCGCCGCCACACGGCAGGTCTAGAGAGACTTACTAGCACTCGCCCCAGTTGTACAGCCGACGTTGCTAGGAAAGGTTCACTGACAATTACGCTCTCATTTGCCGAGACGATAGTTAGCATAGCCTTCAGCTAAGTCAATTGCTACGACCTAGCAAGGCGCCATTTCTCCTTTGCTATGTATCTAATGAAGCATGTACAGTAACAAGACCAATGTTCACCAGTTATGGATTAAAGTTAAGAACTCCAGAAGCTATGTACTTTTCTTTATAGCATTCATTACGTATCCTGTTTCAGACCTCACGCCAGCCTGCGTGAGTTTATAGCGTGCATTTCGGCTTCCTCAAACAACACGGTGTTGGCACTTCTGCCGACACTTCATAAATCACTATACCAAGTAAATTAAATGACGCATATTCCCATGATAGCTTCGATTAGAAATCACAGTTCTCTTCTTCAATATTGCTGTTTGCAGCTGTCGCATAAACAGAGTAATTGGATCTTTCAAAAATTGCTGTACTGCACACAAATTCATTATGACAGTTGGAGTCGAGCTTGACTTTAATTCCTAACAATGCACTAAGCATTCATTTTTTCATTCTAATTCTGGATGTCAAAACGTCGTCTCCATAAAACTCAGTCTAGCTAACTTGATCGATGGAGTTAAATGATTGTCAATTATATTCGTGTCATTTGTTATGTAAGTATCTATGAATGGCAAATCTTTTAAATTAACTATTCGTGCTTGTGACAAGCAGTTGTTAGGACTGAAATACTGCATTTTCTTAAAAATGTGCGCCAATTAAAGGAGCGGTCAGCAACACACCTCCAAGAACACAGAGTCCAGAGCCCCCTGTCAATGCTGACTTAACAAGCCGCCCATCGCCGGTGAGGCAAAGTTCAGTCACAGACTTTGAGAGCATTACTACGGAGGAATAGGAGGACTATACGTAGCCTCCGTTCTGCGAGTAGCAATAGTGTGTAACACACAAGAGGCGGGTTTTCTTTCTTTCTTTTTTAGAAACAGATGTCCTTTAACCTTGAAAATATTTTGCACAGATGATTTTAGATTTCCTGTCCGGCCATCGCAGCTTCTGTCCTTCCTTTTTTTGTGTCGGTGCCAACTCCCACAATAACCGACAGAACAACACCAATTACAAACTTTGTCTAAGTCTCTCGTATCCTGCTACAGCCATTCAACTTCTACACCTTCCTGTACACCTCAACATCATCAGCAAACAACCATAGATTGTCGGCCACTTTTTCCGCGCCACATCATTTATGTATATAGAAAACTATAGCGATTCAATCAGATTTCCCTGGAGCACTAATTATGATGTCCTTGTCTCTGTCGAACACTTGCCGTAGAGGACAACATACTGGGTCATATTACTTAAGAAGTCTTCCAGCCGCTCAAATGTCCGGGAACCTATTTTGTATGCTCGTAACTCCTTTAACAGTCTGCTGTTGGGAACCATGTGAAATGTTTTCTGGAAATCTAGAAATATGGAATCATTCAGAGTTCGCAATATACCATGTGAGAAAAAGACAAGGTGATACCCGCACGAGCGACGATTTCTGAAACTGTGCTGGTTCTTGGACATAAGCTCCTCGGTCTCAAGAAATGAGACTATGTTTCCAAGATTCTGCAGCAAACTGATATCATAGAAATAGGTCTTTAATTTTGCAGGTCTGTTCTTTCACCCTTCTTATATACAGGAGTCACTTGTGTGTTTTTTTTTTTTTTTTTCAATCGCTTGGGACTTTGTTTTGGGGCAGAGATTCGCGATAAATGCAAGCTAAGTAAGGGGCCAATGCCATTGAGTAATCTTTGCAAAACCGGAATGGGATTTCATCCGGAGCTACCGTCTCATTTGTTCCCAACTCTTTCAGTATTATCAAAGGCATGTCCAATCTCGACGTCTTTCTGCTGAAAAATTGGATTGATTTTATTTATTTTAAGAGGGATGATTTTCATGAATACACAATGGGCGTTCAAAAAGTTTTGCACAGTCGATTCAAATTTTTTTTTTTTTTTGTAGGAGGAGAATTAATTTTTTTGTAAACATATTTGGAACATTTAGGTATAAGGGGATTATAAAAGTATTTTCTTTTATTTAAAGGTGAGCGATAATGGACCGTGAAGTAGATGTCAGGTTGCGACAACGATCGGTGATGCAATTCCTCTTCAAGACCGGCGATGACTCTGCCACATCGGTGCACAGGAAGTTGCTCCCTGCTTATGAGGAGGACGTAGTGGATCGCAGCAGTACCCAGCGATGATTGCAGAGGTTTGAAGAAGGTGGTTTCTCTCTACTGGACAATCCACAACGCGGTAGACCATCGACGGCAGTGAATAATGTGAATAAGGAGACCATTGATCAAACCATCCAAAATGACAGGTGTGTGACGACACGACAGCTTGCTGAAATGACTCGTTTGTGATTGGCTTGTGTGGAACAGTCACTAGGGTACAGAAAAATCTGTGCACGTTGGGTGAATAGATTATTAACAAGAGAAATGTAAATGATAAGGAACAATGAGTGCGAAGGCCTACCGCTTCGTAGATCGTCCAGTGGAGCGAAATCACCTTCTTTAGACCTCTGCAACTACCGCTTTATACTGCTACGATCCACTGTGTCCTCCCCATAAACAGGGAGCAACTACCTGTAGATCGATATGGCAGAGTCATCGCCGGTCTTGAAGAGGAATTCCATCACCGACCGTTGTCGCAACCTGACATCTACTTCATGGTTCATTATGGATCATCTGTAAACAAAAGAAAATACTTTTATACATCAACTTATAGCTGAATGTTCCAAGTATGTTCACCAAAAATTTCATTTTCCTCCTGCAAACAATAAAAAAATTTAGATACAACTGTGCAAAACATTTTGAACGCCCTTTGTACATACTTGACATCACCTTGCAACATCTCATTTAGCGTCCTTGACTTAAAGCATTTGTCTACCTCAGTATGTAAATGTACTTATAGTTCTTCAGAGTGTTTGAATATTATGTCTACTACATTATACCTACATAGTTACGTGGTTTGATTAGCTGCATAAAACTGCCAGATGTTTTCACGTTACTATTAAGAATTTTAAATAACGTTCGACATTCTAATTTTCGTATGAAGTGGAATGAAACGAAGAAGTCTGTGGTATAGCGTTGTCAACTGAATGACAAATGCACAAAATTAATACGATTTTATCATTATCTTTTTGAATAGAGCGAAAACAGAATTTTGTACCCAGCATAAATAGCTAACATTTTATTTCCATCCAGTGACAACATTTTCAGTTATAGTTTGCGTGCTGCATACAAAGTCACTGCGTTGCTTTCCCAACCTCTGGTGACCATGAAAGTCTACAGTTATTGTCCCTTTTACCTTACTGTAATCTCTACACAAATAAGACGACACATTTTCTCGTGTTCAATAATTAGGGAGTAGGGTTCGTTAACCAACGTCATGCAACGAAGCATCAAGTAAACATACGGCAATGGCGTGTTTGATGAGAGTTCAGCATTTGATTGTGTGAAATTTTGCAGTCTTTTCTGTAGAAATGTTATTTATTAAGACTCTAGGATGATTATCGGTTATTACTGATGAGTGTATTGTGACATAATCAGCTACTAATGACTCATTCACCTTCGCAGTACCATTACCGAACTGTAGAAAATTATTTAATCTCTGCTGCTCCTTTTGAGAATACTGACGTTTCATTTGAGGGACACGAGATTTGCGGGTTGCATGCTTCTGCAGAACTATCTTGTGGAAGCATAGAAATATCGTATGAACTCTGCAATAACCTTTTTCGAAGGTACTGACATGTATTGAACTGACAGTGCGCCAGCCTGTGACAGAATAGTACATATAGTAGTCGAAATTAATGTTTATTTGTACAATCGTTTAGTTTAATTATGTAAGTACACATTGCAATGGTAGAATTAATAAAGTAAAGGGTGTTTCAAAGGAATATAAATATTTTGAATGCACATATTTATTAAATTCTAAGTAATGAAACTATGAAACTTGTGACCTATATTTACGAATCTTACAGGTTTTAGATTACAGATGTTTAATATTAAGCAATGGAAAATCCACGATGGAATGTAACAGTAATATGAAAAGGAATGTTGGTACTCACCATATAGCGGAGATGCTGGGTCGTAGATAGGCACAACAAGAAGACTGTCACAAATATAGCTTTCGACCAGTAAGGCCTTCGTCAAAACTAGACAACAGACACACACGTACACACTCACGCAAGCGCCACTGACACAAACATGACTGTAGTCTCTGGAAACCGAGGCCACATGTGTTTAATTTTCAGCGACACGAACATTTTCACATCGATACTCGAGTTGCCCACATGCTTGGGTAAGCACGCCAATCGTCACTGATGTTACGGCAGATCTGATCCCGTTGTTCGACTCTTCTAGGTTCTGTGGTAGTGTTGGTGCAGAAAAGTTGTCCTTACTAAAACAACGCATGAAGAAGTTATAGGGGGTCAGATTCGATGAGCGTGCAGACCAGCTGTAAAGTGCCAAGTCGCCGGATTTTGTACGACCAATACAACGGCTCGGTGGAGTCTAATTTAGACATTCACGCACTTGGGATTCCAGTGAGAGGGTGGTCCGTCCTGTTGAAAAATGAAGTTGTCCTCGTTCGGCCTCAGAAACCACCTGTTTCGTAACATACTGCTGTCTGTTAACCATGTTTCCATCCATTAGTGCGATATCGCACAAAACGCATTGACTTTGGGTGATTGTCATACATGTTCATTGTGCTCCAAATTCTAACACTTTTTATTCACTTTCCCAATATGGTAGAAAGTCACTGTCTGTTAACCATGCTTCCATCCATTAGTGCGATATCGCACAAAACGCATTGACTTTGAGTGATTGTCATACATGTTCATTGTGCTCCAAATTCTAACACTTTTTGTTCACTTTCCCAATATGGTGGAAAGTCGCTTCATCATTCAACACGATGCAATGTGCGCATTTTTGTCAAACTCAATAGCGTTCTGAAGCTCAGCAGAAAATGCCACACATTTGTGTTTGTCATCGTGTACTATTACATGAAACAGCTGTAACTTGTTCGGCTTCATAGACAATCAACGTCTCAAAATACTCCAAATTATTGCAGTAGGCTCTTGTGAACTCCAGTTGGCACGGAGAGTTGGTTTTGCAGGCCTACGCTGGAAAGCGATTTGAATTCGTGCGACATTTTTGTTGGAGCCGCGAGGACTCTTTCATTTAATACCCATTTTGTGTCTACAGACGGTCGATACCATCTGCGAATGTTCCACCTATTCGGAGGATCAGTTTGGTACCTCAACCTGAAACAGCTTGACACTGTAATCATGGAGTTTATTTATTTATTTATTTATTTATTTATTTTTGTCATCAGTCTACTGACTGGTTTGATGCGGCCCGCCACGAATTCCTTTCCTGTGCTAACCTCTTCATCTCAGAATAGCACTTGCAACCTACGTCCTCAATTATTTGCTTGACGTATTCCAATCTCTGTCTTCCTCTACAGTTTTTGCCCTCTACTGCTCCCTCTAGTACCATGGAAGTCATTCCATGTCTTAGCAGATGTCCTATCATCCTGTCCCTTCTCCTTATCAGTGTTTTCCACATATTCCTTTCCTCTCCGATTCTGCGTAGAACCTCCTCATTCCTTACCTTATCAGTCCACCTAATTTTCAACATTCGTCTATAGCACCACATCTCAAATGCTTCGATTCTCTTCTGTTCCGGTTTTCCCACAGTCCATGTTTCACTACCATACAATGCTGTACTCCAGACGTACATCCTCAGAAATTTCTTCCTCAAATTGAGGCCGGTATTTGATATTAGTAGACTTCTCTTGGCCAGAAATGCCTTTTTTGCCATACCGAGTCTGCTTTTGATGTCCTCCTTGCTCCGTCCGTCATTGGTTATTTTACTGCCTAAGTAGCAGAATTCCTTAACTTCATTGACTTCGTGACCAACAATCCTGATGTTAAGTTTCTCGCTGTTCTCATTTCTACTACTTCTCATTACCTTCGTCTTTCTGCGATTTACTCTCAAACCATACTGTGTACTCATTAGACTGTTCATTCCGTTCAGCAGATCATTTAATTCTTCTTCACTTTCACTCAGGATAGCAATGTCGTCAGCGAATCGTATCATTGATATCCTTTCACCTTGTATTTTAATTCCACTCCTGAACCTTTCTTTTATTTCCATCATTGCTTCCTCGAAGTACAGATTGAAGAGTGGGGGCGAAAGGCTACAGCCTTGTCTTACACCCTTCTTAATACGAGCACTTCGTTTTTGATCGTCCACTCTTATTATTCCCTCTTGGTTGTTGTACATATTGTATATGACCGGTCTCACCCTACAGCTTAACCCTACTTTTTTCAGAATCTCGAACAGCTTGCACCATTTTATATTGTCGAACGCTTTTTCCAGGTCGACAAATCCTATGAAAGTGTCTTTATTTTTCTTTAGCCTTGCTTCCATTATTAGCCGTAACGTCAGAATTGCCTCTCTCGTCCCTTTACTTTTCCTAAAGCCAAACTGATCGTCACCTAGCTAATTCTCAATTTTCTTTTCCATTCTTCTGCATATTATTCTTGTAAGCAGCTTCGATGCATGAGCTGTTAAGCTGATTGTGCGATAATTCTCGCACTTGTCAGCTCTTGCCGTCTTCGGAATTGTGTGGGTGATGCTTTTCCGAAAGTCAGATGGTATGTCGCCAGACTCATATATTCTACACACCAACGTGAATAGTCGTTTTGTTGCCACTTCCCCCAATGATTTTAGAAATTCTGATGGAATGTTATCTATCCCTTCTGCCTTATTTGAACGTAAGTCCTCCAAAGCTCTTTTAAATTCCGATTCTAATACTGGATCCCCTATCTCTTCTAAATCGACTCCTGTTTCTTCTTCTATCACGGAGTTACACTTCGCAAACTCGAGAACACAAAATGAGTTGCTACATGTAACGGTAATCATGTAAACACAACTGAACCTACATCTAGCGGCAATGAATATAAACTGGACAACGTACTGGTTCTTCCAATATCCGAACTGTGGCGCAGAGGTCAGCTGTTTTGACAACAAAATACTTCGTAACACGTACTTTCTTGCTGAAACTTCCTGTATATAGGTGCTGCATATGTTTTCCCCAGTCCTCTGCTTCCCATTCTCGGAGGTATTTTGCATGGATTAAAAAGCGCACTTATGGTGGCCCACATTCCGCATTTCTTACTTTACGGGAGCACGTACAGCTGTTAACTGCTGAGTCAGTCCAGTAACAATAGGCGACATGAAGTATGGAAAACCTGCCCAAGTAAAAAGGAGTACCATTGTTTTGTTAGTGGAGTGTCATGTTTCGTTGTGTCATGACGTAATACAACAATACAACACCCATGAGAATGGCACGGAAATTATCGTATTTAGGCAATATTGTTAACTATGATGCCCCAACAGGGAATGTTTTGCATTCCTTTTCTTTGCGTCCAAGTAAAGTAAAATAACATTTAAGTAGACAACTAATTCTTTTAGTAGCCAAATTTAATCGCCACTCCTCAGAAAGTTACATTGACTACTTTTCTAGAAAATAAAATGATAGTGAAGAACGCGAAAAATTGCCATGGAAGGTTAGAAGGTCAAGGCAGAAGACAGAGCATTTACTTGCAAGCAAACGGAAGAAGCGGAGCTTTTCCTTTAGATTACAGGAGTAGTCTTTATATTTTGCTGCTGAGTTTTATTTCTAACACACAAGCAACAGCTTCTAGCGAGCTGCTTCCTTCTCATCATTAGCATCCTTTGTCGAGTAAACGTGGACATCTCATTTCGCTGTTTTCTTTTTTCGTTTCTTTTACATTGACCACGAGACTCCCTTTCGTTTTATTTGTTGTAATTGAGCACATATAACCTGTCAATTAATGGTGTACTCATCTGATTCAAATGAAAGATCATCGTGGAAATCCTGTGCAGCATCTTCAAAATCTCCATCCGGTATATGTTTCGCAACGTTATGCAGTATGGAGTAGCAAGCTATAATTGTTGGAAAATCTCGTAAGACAACGCTATTAAACACCTACTGTAAAACAGGAAACAGCCTCTTCAGCTGACCATAACAACGCTCTATCATGATCCTCTCTCTCTCCCTCTTTATTTCTATTTTTTATTTATTTGTCTTTTGAAAAGTTCGTTGCATGATTTGCGACTCCCCTCTGTCTGTCATTTGTATAACATTTAACCTGCACATTTATACTAACGTAAACCTTTCTATTGATATGTTTGTCATCATACCACGATGATTTTGGAATTCACATGTGCGTACAGTGAATTAAACTAGTAGGCTTGGAAACTTTACCAGAAACTCCTTTTTGCCATCCTGTGTTCTGACGCTAGTGTTGCACCTCTTCTTCCTCCTGCGTCTGTCAGAAAATAAAAAAACCCAATTAATTAAACATTTTCTTCGTTATAACGACATAGAATTACGTAATGCTCTCCAGGTGGACATCGACGTTGTCTGCAGCATTTTTCACGGCGTACACACGTCGTCAGCTGAGCCATATATATACTCTGCAAACCAGAGATTGCTACTGAGCAGGCTGACCATTTTGCAAGTTATTGGTTCCAGAATGAAGTTAGACATTCTCCTTATTCATACAATTTATCTAAAGCAGAAGCTAGAGCTCAAGGTGAAGGAAAAGCTTCTTTTCCCCCAATTTTTTTCCCACAAGCTAGATGTCTTGCTTTATATTTCATTCATAAATTCCGAAGCTCCAGCCTGAAAATTAGAAGGAAAAGCATTTGCTTCGCTTTGTTTATATGGCCCAATGTCTCTTCGTTCGGTTCGGACATGGGCACTTCTCGCTAATGGTGAAATAAACCGGTTTCTAAAGTCTGTTCGTGATGAAGTCAATGACGATTGGTGCTCGGTTCATATGTCGGTAAGGCAAAACTTTTTCGTCTCCTCATTTCCCTTTCAATCATTTCGCTATTGATGAAAAATTACGATTTACAACATGTGATTGTGCTTGGTTGACAACTCGATTTGGCATTAGGTCCTGTCCAACACAAAACTTCATGCAGTGTCCTTTCAAGTTTCAACCTGTACACACTTTAATACTTGTAACTTATACCACATTTAGTATCTTCCTTGGTTAGTTGCCATGAACAATAGTAGCTGCATTGGAGTACCGGGTCCCAGTCCAAGTACAAAAGTGTTCGTAATGCAGTTGCTACGTGAAATTTCCTGTTTGAAATGTCATTTATTGCAAAAATTTCAGTTGACAGTTGTAATGAATGTGCATCTGTAATAACGTTGTAACCTCCCCACAAAAAATATAAATAAATATTATGAATAATGATTCTGATTTAGTGTAACCTCAAAACAAAATTCTTTCACAGTGTAACCTCCCCACAAAAATTATTTTACATTTATAACCTCCCTACAAAATTCTTTTCACATTAACCTCCACACAAAATTCTTTCTGATTTAATCTAAGCTCAAAATTCATTCACATTAAGCATAACCTCATAACACAAAAATTCCTAAACCTCTCAACAATAAAAAAAATTATAATCATGTCGTTCACATTCAGTGTAACGTCCCAATAAAAAAATAAATGCAGTAACCTGGTAATAAAACAATGTAACTAACCTCTCAATTAAATTGTCGCTCACTTATGACCTTTCAATAATTCACTGTGAATTTAACCTGGTAAATTTTGGACGACAGCAGTGCTGCGTCATGACCCTGAAAGATCATTCTGAATAAAAAAAGGGAAAATTCTTACCTCAATGAAGTCGCCGGATATATCTGCTCTTACAATAAATTTTTCCGGCACAGCTCTGTGCAATGCTGGCCGACCTATCTGTCATTTATGAAAGGGAGCAACAGATTTTTTTTTTTTTTTGCAACAATCGGGATGTTCATGGATGGGAGAAATTAGTAAATTCTTTAAATGGAAATGAATGGTTGTTAAAAGTTACTTTTTATGAGAAAGATTATTATTACGAGGTCATGCGGTTCCAGACTGAAGCGCCTAGAGCCGCACGGCCACACAGGCCGGCACAAGAGGCCACAAGAGCTGACTGCTCTGCATGGCTAGCATTTCAGATGCATATTAATATCACGGTAATGCAAATATCAGAAAACATGTTGTAAGAGGTCCGAGCAGATGTAATTTCGATGTATTGCTCATGCGCTGCCTGCGATATGCAAGGTCTCTGACCAGAGAGCAGTGTTGACTGCAGTAGGAACTGTGTAACTGTAGCAGTAAGTTGTTGCTAGTCTGCAGTCTGCTCTGGTCTGCTCTGGTGTATTGTATTGGGTGGCCCGGTCGTGGTGCAGCGATGCCGGAGCCTGAGTATTATTGTACAAGGTAAAAAGCAGCCTCGCACATATGTAGTAATGTCCCACTACTGCAATAAAGCTAGCGCCACTACTGCCAGCTAAATAAAAGATTCAAACTATGGAAGGCACTAACTACTGATAGGGATAGTTAGCAAATGAAAGATATTAATAGAGAACAAACAATGTATTTACCTCAATAGTCATAATATATATAGCAGTTCATGACAAATTTCAAAACTCCGCCATCTCTCTCCCCACATCCACCACTGCTGGCGGCTCACCTCCAACTGCGCAACGCTACACGCTGTTCGCAGCCAGCTGCCTAACACTACAATGGCGAGTATTACAACAATGCAAAGCAGCCACAGGCTGCACACAGCACAGCCAGTGATTTTCACACAGAGGTGGCGTTACCAATAAAAAAACCTAAACAGCCTACTTACATAGCCCCCATGCTACCCACAAAAAATTTTACAAATTTTTTTGGGCACTGGCCAATACATATTTGTTAAAATTTTTTTTCACAATTACAATAACAAAGAAATAAAATGCACACACTTATTGATACAATGTTGGTCAAAAGCTAAAATTTTCTCACTGTCCATAAAGACAGTCCTGATCGTTGAATTGCAGTGTTTTTCTCAAAGACTGAGCAGTAAAAGACAATGCACACAGACGTAGTGGATTTCCATGCAGTCTTGAAGTAGTAGTGTTGTCCTTCCAACGGAAAGACAGCGCTGACTCGACATGCAGACAGGTAACCCACAGCAGAGTCAGTCGACGTTTTGAAGAACATTGGTAGGTAGGTCATCACAGAGTAGACCCACTGCAGTTCTTGTAGAGAAGGCCAGCAGCCATCTGCTGCGACTGTGCAGGTGCACAATCACCATCGAAGAGTCTTGCGGATAATGTAGAAAGTCCATAACCACCACTTGTGCACTCACAAAGTTTTTGGAATTGTCCTCAGAACCAGCAATGCTGTTATCCAGTCCCTTGCTGAATTATTAACACACGTGCAAACACTAACAGTCCCTACTTCTCACATATTGTCCATATACTATGACCAACAGAAACGTGTGCAGTGAGATGTAACTTACAAGTTAATAATATGATGAACTGGTGATAATTACAATTTTATAACATGAGAATACAATTACAAAGGTACAAAATACATCATTAAAGAACATAACAATACAGATAAATTTGTAGTAGTACAGGCTTTACAAAAGAATAGAAATAAACAGATACATCAGTGTTACAGGAATTATGACATAAGTACATACATAAAAGATCAGAATAACATTAGAAACATCAACTTTACACATGAGCATTCAAACAAAACAGAATAAATAATGTCTAAGCATATTTACAAGGTAAATAACATATTATTAATGCCAATTATATTTGAGGATAACAGTATTCCTCATCATAGTGAATGTAGCTTAGTATTAAAAGAAGAAAAAATTCTATGAAACTACACAGAGACAGGAAGAAAACAAATACATGAAACTACACAGAGACAGGAAGAAAACAAATACACAAGGGTACACAAACACATAGTGTGATAAAACAAAAGGAAAGGACAGGGTTCGTTTTCAGTGTAACTTTTGGTACTGCAGTATTTTGCGAACAAAACCTTTTTTGTTCTTGGAGATCTCCCTTCGTTCATCATTATTGCCAAAAATCCTATCTGTACCTCTTTTCTGTATTCTAACCATATTTCTTTCAAAATAAATATGGCTCATTGTACAATACTCATTTAGGCCCAAATCGTTTTCATATAACTTTCAAAGCATTCTTTCCCTATTCTCCATAGTTAGGTTCTTATATAGTCTACCTCCTTTTAAGCTAACTTAAATCTACTGAGCTCAGATATTAAACTAAGGGACGAGGCAATGCAGCAGCACATAAAACAATTAACGCAAACAGCAATGACAAAAAAGTGCAGATTTGCAAAGGAAGCAGCATAAATTACAACTAATATAAGGCAATGAGCAGCAAACAAGAAAAATAAATCAGTAGTAAAACTAGGTTAACAGAATAATACAAAGTGAAATTTAGTAGCACTATGCATGGCAAACAGCAGCAGCAAATGCTATAATTAATACCTAAGCATGGCAAAGATCAAGCAGAAAAAATATTACACTAAAGACAACAACGCAGATAAGGGAAATGTATATTCACATCTTAATGTCTATGTCATTAAAGTGGTGCACCACAACAACTTATTGTAAAAAAAAATATTACCATGTACTTGAAAAGAATATTATGTATTCATTTACTGTTACTAGTCCCTTCTTATTGTTCTTTCCTTTCCAAGTGCTCCTTTTTTGAAGAATGTGGATCACAAAATTATTATTTAATAGATCTGTTGACAGAAAGTGTTCACATTAGCAAATGCATTTAATTTTATTTTATGAAACCAATGCTGCAAGACAGCTGGAAACCAGATATCAAATGAAATAAGCAACTATGTACAAAGTAAAGCATAAAATAATCATTCAGTAGTCATGAGGCATTTCATAAGTTAGTAGAAATTCTCTCAATTCTCGTAGATAGACACTTGTCCTAATCAGGTGTGCAGATGTAAGAATGTTTCCAAGTTATTATTAGCGTGTCGTATTTACGATGCTTTCAACAAAGGAATGTCGATAGCGAGGATAATGGCCTCCCTTTTTTTTCTACCTGTGCCGCTGAAAAGGGCTCGCAATAATGGCTTTTTCTCCAGGCGACTGACAGCTGGGTGCCCGCGACGCATTACGTGCAGGTGGTCACTTAACTTTCGTACGGAAAGATTTATGACAGCAGTTTCCGCTACAGTGACAGTCTCATATAAAAATATTTCACAGGTCAAGAATTTGCGTTGCAAATGTGTAGAAACAAAATCCTATAAATATAACAGTGTCCAAAAAATTTTCGCCAGCATTGTGATACATTCACGCATATACACACATTTTATAACTCTTAAAGTACGACTCTTGGTTTCCAACAACCTTTTTCAAAAACCATAGTCCCTAACTTCTATTCATTATTCATATACATATAAACACGTAATCACATTCCTTATATAGCATCAGCTTATTGATCATAAACATACCTCAACAGCATAACACACATCGTCGTCGTAAAAATAACATCATAACACCTCAGTCAAATCTCAAAAACATCGTAGCTTTCTGCAATAATTTCAAAACCCTAAAACATATTCTCTGCTCATTTCAATAGTGTCATCTACCTCAAACGTACATTAAAAATCATGATCTCATACCAAATACATCATTCAAAGCTCTCATAGTATCACAATGGTTCCGAAAAAATATGAACAGTTTACAAAGTACAGACAAAATACAATTTCATAAGTGTGAAGGTATCCAACTGTGTAATTGCGTGAACATCTGTCACTGACATAGTAAAAAAAATGTTTGTCTCTCAATTAAATGATCTGATAGCTGTGTAATACTGTGTTGGAGAAATAAGGTACCGATGTGTAAAGTTGTATAAGCAAATACCATATTAGCTAGGGCTCCTTGTGCTTGCCAAACACATGATACACAAAGTAAGTGTGTACCCCCCTGAGGATAAATGTAATTATACCCTCAGGTGTTACAGATTACACCAATGGAATGAAATATATCAGGGAAAACCCCTGTATCATTGTACTTCAAATATCTTAAAAAAATAAATATTTTAAGTGCGAAATTAATCACTCAAATACGTGTACTGTAGCGCTAAACTGTGCGTCATGTTGTAAGATAACCTCTGTGAAAGTCTCGTAGTTATCGTCCTCCGAAAGCTAAGTTCTGCAGAAGTCAATGTACTTACCTCATGATAAACAAAAGTGAAATGCTTTGTGTATAGATATCTTAGTTATTATGCCTATTGTTGTGATGATGAAAGTACTGTACTGTAACGTATTGTTGTGCCACGAAAAAGGCTGTCTCATTGTAGCTATACCACAAAAGTTACTACTAAAACGTATTTTACTTTCCAGAAGAATTCAAAAAAACTGTGCAGATATAAAGCAGATACAGCACAGAAGCAACAATGTAAATTGTGTCACACATTAGTAGCGTCGTGATATAATTGTGTAGCTGTCACAGAAACCAAGTGCTAAGTCATCTTTAATCCCGCAGAAAGTACTTCAAATAAAGAATGTCTTTTCAAGTAAACCAAAATGTTACATGAAAATCTCATTAGCAGTGCCGGTATATGTTCTAAGTATGTGAGCCTGATAGTTGTTCCGTAATCGTGCAACTAACAAGCAAGAATGTACAAATACAACACTGTGTCGTCTGTTCACTATAACAATGCAATCGTAATTTCTGTTTAAAAATGTTCCCTAGGTTCTAGACTGGATACTTAACTTCAAACATTGTTGCATGTTAACAGATTCTAAGTCTGACAAAGCATACTAGAAATGTGAAGTGAAAAGTTTTATGGCAAAGACAAAGTTAAAAAGCAGATTATCTCTCAATAAGCGGTTTTACATGCGAAGTGTAGTGCAATCCTTTACACTTCCTAGTACACAGAGTTTCAACTTTAACGCAATTATCATGTTTTATACATCGGTAAACAATGCTAAAATTTATCTCAAGGCTAGCGTCTTATGTTATTTTTCTCGGAGCCAGCGGGCGCACGCGGCTGCCTGCTTGTGCGAGTCGTTGTCTGTCTCTCTGTTGGCGCGCGCCGTTATTGGGATTAGGAGACCTAACTTCTACAAATTCACTTTGACGAGAAGGCCCTGCCCTGTTTAAATCCCGCCAGTTCTGATGCAATTCAGGTCTGTCGTTACGAATATATCGTCTGTCGTCATGTCGGTAGTTTACATAGTTTCTTGTTTGTCGGTCATGTGGTGGAGAATTTCTCCCTGAATCGTAACTGCGCGCTGAACTGTTGCGTCTGAAAGTATTCTGTCTCCCTTGATAATAATAGTTCTGGTTACCATATTGCCTGTTTCTCTGATTGTCTATGTGATAGTCATTACCGCGGAGAGGTGATCTTTCCCTGTAATTATTACTACTCTGCCAACGGTTGTTATACGGGTGGTGTCTGTTTCGGTCACGATTTGTGTTGTGAGAATAGCCTTGTCGCGTCCAGTTATTATTTCTTTCATCGCGGAATTGCGACGGATGTGATCTGTAATTGTTGTGCTCCTGTTTCCGCGTTCCCCGATTGTCAGTGTCAATTTCCAGTTCTTGTAACAGTCCCTGAAAAGCTTCAATGTCGTCTTTGCAACGTCCTGCCAAAATAATATGTCGTAAATGTTCAGGTAATTTGATTAAGCAAATGCGGATGAGTTCTGAGGGGCTGTATGGGTTAGACAGGTACTGATTCTTGTGCAACATGTATTCAAAATATTTCACAAGACTGGAGAATTCAGATTGTTCGAAATGTTTCATCATTATGATGCTATGTTTTACTCGGTCTTGTGTAGCTTGAGACCAATATGCTGAGAGGAAGGCATGGTAAAATTCTCCTTCACTGTGACAATCGTGAATGACCGATCGCATTCTTACAGCTGGTTCATTTTCTAAATAGCCACACATAAATTCTAATCTGTGTTCTAACGACCAGTTGGGAGGAAAACAATGAGAGAATTGATGGAGCCACGCTTGTGGATGAATGTCGTTGGCAGAATTCTTAAATGTTTTGAATTTACGTGTAGTAATGAACAGCTTATAGTCAAAATCATCATGTCGGCAAGTCGCATGTCGGTCATTGTTACGTCGTTTCGGCGGTTCCATCTCAAAATTCGGTGTACCTTGCCAATTTCTTTCATAATTTCCGAAGTGCCCTGTGTTGTTATTTTGTGTCTGTTCCGTATTTCTATGTCCCTCTTCCCGTATTGGAGCGCGAGTGGCCTCTGAAATACGTAATTGTTGTATTACCTGAGTCAGCTGATCTTGTACATCCCGGATTTCTCTTTGGTGTTGCGTATTAATTTGATTCTGATTTTGTTTGAATTTCCTAATTTGTTCGCACTCTTCTGTGTCATTAAAGACTACCGGTTTTGTGTCATTCAGATTATCATCTACCTTTGTAGATAAGTTAGTGAACTGATCTGAAAGTTCGGCTACTTTATCCGATAGTGTACTTATTTCCTCAGTGTGTTTTTCTGAACCAAGTTTCAGAGTATCTACTGTGTCCTTTAAGTTTTCCTGAGTTTTTGCAAGTTGCGTAACCGAATCGGTAGATGCAACTGAGTCAAATTTAGCTTGCAAGGTCTCATGATTTTCATGAACAGTAGTTTGCAGTTCTTTTATGGCTGCTTCGTGATTCTGTAGTGCATTTTCATGACGCGAAAAAATAGGTTGGAAATGCTCACAAATTTGTGTTTTTACGTCATTACAGACTTTTTGACATTTCGATTCAATGTGATGTAACTCAGTAGTTAAATCCTCACGTGTTTGTTCAAGAGTTTGCTCCAATAAGTCCAACTTTTGAAGATTTTGTTCCATTGCGTCTAACTGTTGCTGTGTTTGTCTCTGGTTTTGTTCCACTGTGTCTAACTTTTGAAGCTTTTGCTGTGTTTGTCTCTGATTTTGTTCCATTGTGTCTAACTGTTGCTGTGTTTGTCTCTGATTTTGTTTCATTTGTTGCATTAATTGCAATAATAATGTATTAGTGTCTGGAATCTGTTCCTCTATGCTTTTCGGCAGTGCATTTGCACCGGCAACATTCACATTTTGACAAGCAGAAATTGTGTCTTGACTTATTTGAGAAAACGGTGGGGACCCAAAACCTGATCTACAGTATTTGCAAAATTGTGTCCTGTCATTCCCGATTCCTGAGGCGAGCTGTTGCCGACCGATCGATCGATAATGCTTCCCTCTTCACTAATTGTTTCACTGTCCACGCCATTGTTTGCCACCCGCTCCATTTCCCTATGCACAGTTACCAAATTACTACTTTGAATATTAGTTAATTCATTACACGGTGGCGCTAACACACTGCTTTCGTCTTCGCTGTCATTTCTCAATTTACTTTGGAGCCTAGTGTTACGTTTTTCACAGGCCATTATTGTCACAATATTTCACACGACAACACAGAAAAACACAATTTGAAGAGCAAAAATAGGGGAACACATTAACATAGCACTGAAAATAATATCTAGTTAATTGCAGCTGCGAAATACTTGGTGCAAATCTACATGTGTGCCACACCTGTTTTACTGTACAACAATGAAAGACTGCAACTACAAAGGAGATTCTCTCTACAATTACGCGCTAGCAATAAACAAAATCTACACTAATTACACAAACTACAAGAAAAAAATCAGAAGATTCCAGTGAGGTATCCTAGGCTAAGGGTCGACATATGAAACGTCCCCTTTCAATAATAGTACACTATTGTCCTTAAACTGACACACAATATTTTTTTAGCGCAACGCAATCTGACTTTAAATAATCTCTACAAGAGAATGGCCCTGACTAACATTAACCTGTACTTTTCACAAATCACTTACCTCACAAAAATCTTGGTTACTCCCACTACTGCAATAAAATAGCGCCACTACTGCCAGCTAAATAAAAGATTCAAGCTATGGAAGGCACTAACTACTGATAGGGATAGTTAGCAAATGAAAGATATTAATAGAGAACAACCAATGTATTTACCTCAATAGTCATAATATATATAGCAGTTCATGACAAATTTCAAAACTCCGCCATCTCTCTCCCCACATCCACCACTGCTGGCGGCTCACCTCCAACTGCGCAACGCTACGCGCTGTTCACAGTCAGCTGCCTAACACTACAATGGCGAGTATTACAACAATGCAAAGCAGCCACAGGCTGCACACAGCACAGCCAGTGATTTTCATACAGAGGTGGCGTTACCAATAAAAAAACCTAAACAGCCTACTTACACAGTGTACGTAATCAGCACGTGATGTAACAAGGTCCATTACACCTTCTGGAGAAGAAAATTTTAAAACTGTCGAAACGTAGGTGAAGAGTTGCTATAAAACAAAAAAAAAAAAAAAGGAAGTTCACTCAAGATTAAGCACAAAATAGAGCTGTGCGCAATTGGTCCACTTCACTCATAAAACTGAAGTAGATAAGAAGAGCAGGAAAACTGGTTATGTGGTAACATGGGTAATGGTCTTTTATTTACTACGTGATACAAAATTTATAGGAGTTTGATATTTGCCTACTTAGCATCCTGGGTGTGATGCGTGACCTTGAGAGACTTAGGCCTCCCATGACGCTTGGGCCCCGGGGTTTTTGTCCTCCAACCCCTCCCCCCTTTTCACCCATATTTCGATGGACCAGTGCCTAGCAAAACAGGTAGCAAAGTTGTTAATATGGATAGCTCCGGAAAATATTGAAAACATAGATAAATAATCAGTAGTTTCAAATTTAATTTGTACAAACTGACGTTTCTTACGACTTGGAAGAGTGGGAGCGAGAAATTTCGTCAGTCTGACGCAGTGGCTGGCATCTCGTCCACCAGGGGGTTGCAGCACTGACGGCTCCTGCGTCCGATTCTGCTTGCGCGTGGTGAGTCTGCTGCAATCTACTGCGGCTTGTACCTGCACTTTCAGAGTTTTATTGAGGTCTCGACAGATGACGGTTGAATGCGTCATTGCAGAAAGGTACCTAAGTCACCTGAAGCAAATTTTGAGGGACAACAAAAACTGCCCAGCTCAATAACTTGGGAATCTACGATTACAGAAAAAAGACTAGTCAATATTTTGATAAAATGAAATAGAAGTTATGTGGGCAAGTGGTCGATAGTGAAATAATTTAGTATACAAAATATACATAATTAGGTTACTTAGGTACCTCTCTGCATTGAAATTATTAGGTACCTCTCCCAAATGAAATTTTTTTCGCAGATTCACTTTACTACCTAAAGAACATCGTTATTATCATCATACATCAATAGGATAACATCACAGGTAGTAAAACATAATTTAATGAAACCTATTTCAATTTGCTACACACACAAAATCAAAATTTTAGATTTGCGTTTTCTTGATAGCATTTTGCATACACTGAACCTAATAGCTTTATTTAGTCATTTACGAAGTGTTTAAGTATCAGCACGTGGCCAGGATAAAATATCGTCATAAAAGTTTATACATTCATCAGCAACATATCATAGGACTTTTCGAACATAGTCTATCTTAGTCAGTTTTATAGGATCTTTATAGCCTTGATATAATGCTTGCGAGGCAAATGTGTGTGGTACAGCTCTTCTTGACAGACAGATGAAAGGTGTGTGCAGTCAAGACACCAATCCAGGTGCTTGTTACAACACGCCCTTTCTTTGTCAACGAATTCTTGAAATAACTAAACTGGGATACATTGAAGTTCTTTTTTCTCGCTCTACATGACGTCTTACGGATACCGTTATCTTCTTATAAAATTGAGACCACCATTTGGTAAAATCCTTACCATCACTTGTTTCAACCATTTTTAGAGTAAATGCGCCGGATTTCGAAGATCCAACAATTAGATCGCAGTAGTTATAGAGTGTGTAAACCCAGTCTCTCTTGTAAACAGCACGCTTTGTCATCCCAAACTCCTGATCACAAGGAAAGAATGAATGTTCTCTTAGAGGATAGAAGTGGATAGTAGTACAGAGCCGATTCATATCGGTACAGCCAAGCAAAACCTTACAAGAGTGGAAATGTTGTTTTGTCCACCACAGTTGTCTCTAAATAAGTGTAATTCTGATATGTTCTTTGGGACACATTCGTTAATATAATGAATGAAAAATAACACCATTTCATCTTTACCTTTTCTCCCCTATCGCGTGTGGTACACATAGAAATGTGTTTTTCCTCTCCTGTAAATGTGAACGAAAAAAAAAACACTGATGGATAACTGCCTCAAGTAGAAAATATCATGAACTGGTGTTGCTTAACGCCACAGGGTTTTCATTATTCATATATTTTTTTCTCGCTTTCCTTGAAGCACTATACAGTTCATAACTTCTCCTTTGGTGAATCATTAATTCAGCAGCTGCCCGTTTTCCTGTTTGATTCAGATTAGGGTTTTTAATTTTGTCGTTTAATTCCTTACAAGCGCAGCACACAGCTACTTGTAGGCATCCAAACCGCGGTGCAAACTTTTCATTGAAATAATTGTTATAAAACTTATTATCTTAGTATATGGATGTGTCTCTTTAACCATTTCAGACCTGGATTTTTTTCTGAAGGAAGGAAATTTTTTTCTTTATGTGGTAATACTCCTGCGTGATTTTTTAATGAGTTCAGATGGAAAATTTATACAAAAGTATACTGGGTGAGTCAGGAGGGAAGTTACATGCTTTGAGACGCGATAGTAGTAGTGATTCTGAACAAAAAACTTCATATCGGTATCGGCCCTATTGCGAATGGTTTCCTAGATAGAACACGTTTAATTTCACTTTTCTACGTTTTTCTTTAATAACTCGAAAACCGCACACTCGAACGGAAACGTGTCTCAGTGCAAGATAAAACTAGATTAAATTTGCTACAAAAAAGGTCCTATTTATTTTTTGTCTAGAACTATCAGTTTGCGCGGAGAGATCGCGAGAATATTGAAAATCTCGCGCACGCTCGCGCTCCGTAGCTTTGGTACTTCTTGTAGGCCACTTTGAGGTAGTTTTACGACTTAACAGACCACAAGCGTCCTGTATCAAAATCTTCGTCTCAACTTCCTCTATATTACTGAGGTACGTTGTAAACAATGACAATGAATTATACAGAAACTAAATAGAAATGTGCATTAAAAGTGTTCTATTTCGGAAACCATCGGGAATAAGGCATATGTCCACATCAAGTTCTTTGTTCAAAATCAGTAATGCAATCACCTGTCAAAACACGTACCTATCCTCCTGACTCACACTGTATACACGTTTCGAAAACATACTTTGTACACTTGGATACATTTTATGTACTGAAATAACGAATTACGATGTATTCTCTATTGTAAAAAACAATGATATTATCATTTAATGATAACAAGCAAAATATCAACAACAATATTCAGTTATACAGTGGAATACAGTGAACCAAGCATATCCTTGTAGTCTAGCAGTCACGACTTGCTGCGCACTGCTACATTGACTTGCTGATATTTTCATAGTGATGCTCAAGAGTTGGCAGCATTTGCACATTCACAAATGTGTACTTCAGGATTCCATTATTCCATCTCAGCTACACTATGTTGGCGATTTCTGCTCAAACAAGTTCTCCACGCACGCGTACACCACCATTACTCTACCACGCAAACATAGGGGTTACACTCGTCTGATGTGAGACGTTCCCTGGGGAGTCCACCAGGGGCGGAACTGCACAATAACCCTCGGTTCGGTGTGGGGTGGCGGAGGGGTGAAGTGGACTGAGGCAGTCGTCGTGGGGTTGTGGACCACTGCGGCTGCGGCGGGGGCGAAGCCTCTACATCGTTTCTAGGTCTCCGGTTAACGTACAATACAATACAATATCTACCCTGGGGGTTGGTGTATGTAAAGGCAGTGTATTTTTCCTCGCCTTGCCGCTGCTGTCCGGTAAGGCGTGCAGTTTTGACAGCTTTCTTGATTGTAGGCCGATTGGTGATTTTTCTACTCTGGTGGTAGTGATACCTTTCTCGTTCTGGGCGCTGCAAACACAGTATTCTGGGGACGTAGTGCAGACAGCCGGTTCCGGCTTTGGCGTATTGTTCCATCGTTTCGTTTGGTTTCTCGGACTACAGGTGACTTCAGCAAGTTATCATTAGTCATTCGTTAGACTGCCATTAGTCTGAGTTACCACCTTGTGAAGTGAATGCAACTCTTGGCTGCCTATCTCATCGCTTGCGAAAGAGTTTGTTCTCAGAGGTCGATTCCTGGACCACCGTCTGTGACTGGTCCTTTTGTTTTATTATTGTATTACTTATTATAATACCCTGTAGTACCTACAATAAAGGTTATGTATGCCTAGTTCATAGCCCTGGTCGCCGTCTGAAATAAATCTAGCAGTGTACAAGTTGTGTTACAAGGTTTACCATCATTCTTTTTCACCCATTTGCTGATGGGACGCTTGTTTTTATAAATTAACCTTTTGTAAGTAGGCTGTTTAGGTTTTTATGTTGGTAACGTCACCTAGCGCTCTGCATGAAAATCAACGGCTGTACTGTGTGCCGTCTGTGGCTGGTGGGCATTGTTGAAATAGTCGCTATTGTAGTGTTGGGCAGTTGGCTCTTAACAGCGGGTAAGTAGCAGGGCAACCTTCGTGTCACCTCACTCTCCATTGTTGCCAAATTTATTCAAGATGGGGGCGATGACTTCATCCAAGATGGCGGCTTTTGGTGGGAAAATAGGCCAATTGTGCTATGTCCACTAACCTAACCTCAAGAAAAAATGGCGGGAATTTTGAATTTTGGCGGGAAAATAGCCCAACTGTGCTACGACCACTAACCTAAGCCTCCAGAAAAAAAATTGGCAGGAACTTTGAAATCCAACAGGATAATGAATGCAAAGACCATACTTGTCTTTTTATTATTACTATTGATTATCATTCACTAACATTCAATATCATTTATTATTATTTATTATCATTTATTGTGATTTATTATTATTTACCTACCTCCACTACAAAACTCCAAATTCAAATTCCAACACACTAATGGCTGCAAAACCTTACTTTTGTTTATTATTATTCATTATTATTTATTAACATTCATTATCACTCATTGTCATTTATTATCATTCATTATCATTTATTATCATTTATTATTATTATTATTATTTATTATTATTATAGGCCTACATCCACTAGAAAATTGCGCCAAATTCAAATTCCAACACGGTAACGTATCGAAAACGGTACTTCTATCTATTATTATCATTTATTATTTATTCAAGATGTCCGATTTTCTCGGCGAGAAAGCCATTTTCCTTACATCCATAACAAAAATTTATCACAAGTTCAAATCCCAACACCATAATTGATCACACGTACGAACTTTCTCCCTCACTTATCTTTTGCACTGGTAGCCTATCATAATCGTGTCAAATAATAAACTGCTCTTATACTAACGTAAGTCACCTCATTTGCAGGGGGGAAGGGACTGAAGACTTTATTTCAAGCAGTGCAGTCATCACTTGTTCTCCAACACAGTCAGCACACACATCTTTGATATCGCAGAGCAGTCACCACTACGTCCGCACTCCAACTGAATTAGTTCAAATCCTCGCAACCCCCTGGCAAGCGCGCGGAGACTCTGCCAACGCCTGTCACGTGAGGCGGCCGGCCACTAGCACTAGTGGGGGGGGGGGGGAGGGCGAGCCCAGCGATCGCTCCCACGTCGTAAACATGTTTTCGCTGGACACGCTGTAACTTGCCGAGTTTGACGTCACAGTGGTCCCTTGTCCGCTCACCACGTGTATTCGTCGCCTCCGCACGTTTCCCGCCAAAATTGTTTGCCACGGAGCTGAATCACACAACGGTCGAGAGTTCGCTGCCACACTTTCGGCGCCAAAGTTGTTTTCCTGGGCACGTTCAAACCTGTCGATGCCAACCGTTCACCGTCCACCATGTGTCCCTGTGCGAGCGAGAACGCAGTGCTACACTTTTGGCGGCAAAGTCTGCTCAACAGTGGAATCCGCCATGACTATATGACAGCACATTTGGACCGCACTAGAATGCCCGCTAATTGACTCGCTATCGCGCGCACGTAATAACTGTACAATCGCTGCGCCGCCGCCCCTCTTACTTCACACACACTCCACACACGTGAGAGACATGGCCTTCCGTAAATACCTGGAAAACGACTCTTCATTTTAGACATTACGGTCATGCAGTTGTGTCCCAACTGACTTCTCCATGATCACGCAGTGAAACTCCAGAGCGCAGCTGCCGTACGCACAGTCGGCTGAGCCCACTCCGTCAGCCAGCCACGGAGCTGCCGATGCAGCGGGCTCAGCCGGCCGCGTGTACGTCGGCTGCGCTCTGGAGTTTCACTGTGTGATCATGGAGAAGTCAGTTGGGACACAACTGCATGACCGTAATGTCTGAAATAAAGAGTCATTTTCCAGGTATTTACAGAAGGCTATATCTGTCGCGTGTATGGAGGGTGTGTGACGTAAGCAGGGTGGCGGCGCAACGATTGTACAGTGATTACGCTCTCGCGATAGCGAGTCAATTAGTGGGCATTCTAGTGCGGTCCAAAAGTGCTGTTATACAGTCATGGCGGATTCCACTGTCGAGCAAGTTTTGCCGCCAAAAGTGTAGCACTGCGTTCTCGCTCGCACTGGGACACATGGTGGACGGTGAGCGGTCGGCATCGACAGGTTTGAACGTGCCCAGGAAAACAACTTTGGCACCGAAAGTGTGGCAGTGAAGGGTCGACCGTTGTGTAATTCAGCTCCGAGACAAACAATTTGGCGGGAAATGTGCGGAGGCGACGAATGAACGTGGTGAGCAACTCAGCAAGTTCCAACGTGTCCATCGAAAACATGACACATGACAGGCATCGGCAGTGTCCAACTCGGCAAGTTCCAACGTGTCCATCGAAAACATGACACATGACAGGCATCGGCAGTGTCTCCATGCACTGGCCAGTGGGTGGCGAGGATTTGAACTAATTCAGTTGGAGTGCGGACGTCGTAGTGACTGCACTGTGATATGAAAGATGTGTGTGCTGACTGTGAACAAGTGATGACTGCACTTCTTGAAATAAAGTCTTCAGTCCGTTCCCTCCTGCAAAATCAAAGGACGTGACTTACGTTACTATACGAGCAGTTTATTATTTGATGCGATTATGATAGGCTATCAGTGCAAAAGATAAGTGAGGGAGAAAGTTCGTACTTGTGAACAAGTATGGTGTTGGGATTTGACTTGTGATAGATTTTTGTTATGGATGTAAGGAAAATGGCTTTCTCGCCGAGAAAATCAGACATCTTGAATAAATAATAAATGACAATAATAAATAGAAGTACAGTTTCTGAGACATTATCGTGTTGGAAATTGAATTTGGCGAAATTTTCTAGTGGATATAGGCCTATATTAAATAATAATAATAATAAAATACCCCAAGACAACGCGAAAATTCTACTAGGCGATTTCAACGCACAAATCGGCAGAGAAAAACGCTACAGAAAAACAGTAGGAAATTTCCCTGCACACAAATTCACCAACAAAAACGGCACCAGACTGATCGAACTCTGCCAGCAAAACAACCTCAAAATCATGTCAACCTCCCTGATGAAAAAGCCCAAGAAACAAAAGACGTGGCGATCACCAGTCCACTCACTAGGCGAATTCCAGATAGATCACGTGGCAATCTCCTATGAATACCAGAAAGAAATCCACGACGTCCAAGTGAGAAAAGGCGCCAACATAGATTCGGACCACTACCTAACAAGAATCAAAATCAAACTCACACCAAGAAGACAACACAAAAAGAAATTGACCTCACCGAAATTTGATACAAGAAAGATCAGAGAATCTAACATCACAGAACACTGGGAAAAACAAGAGGCGAAAGATTGGACCAGCTTTAAACAAAAAATTGTGAACACAGCCAAAGAACTGATCCCGCTGACTAGAAAACCCAGGCACCCTTGGTGGAACACTACCTGCGAAATCGCCCTACAAAATCGAAGAACAGCTTTCACAAACTACAACAGCAACAAAACACAAGAAACACAGGACAACTTCTATGAAATTCGAAGACAAACATCGAAAACAATAAGACAAGAGAAACGCAAATACATAAACGATCAGCTAAACTCCATCGAAGAAGACTTCAGAAATTTCAACACACGGGATTTCTACAGGACGTTCGCCAACCAAGTCAAAGGATACTCACCACAGAACCTCTGCTTCAGAAAAGAAGACGGAAAACTGGCACTTACCAACAAAGAAAACTGTGAAGAGCTCGCGAAGTACTTTTCAAAATTACTAAATTGCCCGGAACCTAACTCAACCTTCGAACCCCGAGAACCGGCCAACGCACAGGAAGACTCACCATCACCAACTAAAGAAGAAATCCTCCACTGCATAAAGAAACTGAAAAACAACAAGGCAGCCGGTGAAGACGGAATAACGGCAGAACTGCTGAAGAACCTAGGACCAAACTCGCTAAACGAAATCACACAAATCATACAGAACACCTGGACAACCGAAATCATACCTGACGACTGGAAGACCGCACTCATTCACCCGCTGCACAAGAAAGGTGACAGGACAGACACAAACAATTATAGAGGAATTTCCCTGCTACCGGTCATCTACAAAATTCTATCAACCTGCCTTCTCACCAGAACGCAAGGACAACTGGAACCCGCCATCTCGGAATACCAAGCGGGTTTCAGACCCAACAGAGCCTGCCCCGAACAAATCTTCAACCTGAAATCAATCATAAAATCCCACATGACAAGCCCCAAAAAAATCATCTGCACTTTCGTCGACTTCAAAAAGGCTTACGACTCGATCGACAGAAAGTCCCTCATCCAAATCCTCAGAGAAAAAGGCCTAGACCAAAAGACCCGAAGACTAATCGAACAGACACTAACCAATACAAAATCCAAAGTCAAATTCATGGGCGAAATCTCGGACCCCTTTGAAATCCACACTGGCCTAAGACAAGGAGATGGACTATCCCCGCTATTGTTCAACATCGTCCTGGACAAAGTAATGAGCGAATGGGAACCTGAAGTCAGGAGACAAAACACCTGGAGACCAGTCACATTAGGAAGGAAAAGACTGGAAATCCCTTACCTAGCATTCGCAGACGACCTAGCGATACTGACCTATGACCCAACATCAGCAAAAACACAGATCGAAATCCTGAAAGAATGCGCCGAGAAAGTCGGCCTACAAATCTCTTTTGAAAAAACGCAAGTCCTAACAAGAGAAGGCGACGACATCACAACCAAGTACGGCAAAATTAAAGGGGTCACACACTTCAGATACCTAGGCGAAATCATCGAACCGACCGGAACAGAGAAACTGGCTTACGAAGACAGACAACAGAAGACACGGAAATCACTAGGCATGGTACGAAACGTCTACAACAAACAATGCATTTCCAGAAACACCAAGATCAGACACTATAACACAGTGATCAAACCCGCCGTACTGTATGCCAGCGAAACACTAGCACTCAACAGGAAAATCAAAATTGAAGAAATCAAAAAAGAAGAACGCAAAATCAAGAGGAAAATTTTAGGAGGAAGACCCACACCAGATGGCTACAGACTACAGAAGAACTCAACAGTAGAAGCATATTCGAACATCGAGAACGATATGAGAAAAAGGCGCCTTAAATTCTACGGACATTTAGATAGACTCTCTGAAACAAGACTCACCAAGAAAATTCTAGAACACATCAAGACACTTAAAGTCTCGACACCCTGGATGGAAGGAGTCCGAAAAGACCTACAAGCAATTGGCACCACAAACACCACAGACAGAAGCACCTTCCGAAAACACATAGACAATTGGGAAGTAAAGTCAGAAGCGCTAAAACAGCGGACCAAACAAGAATGGTCTGAGGAGAGAAAAGAGGCCCTCTCCAAGAGAATGAAGGAGTACTGGAAGGACAAGAAGAACAAGCCTTCAAAGTCATAAGCTTAACGATTTCCTTTTAGGGAAAATCCGCCAACAATAATAATAATAATAATAATAAATGATAATGAATGATAATAAATGACAATGAATGATAATGAATGTTAATAAATAATAATAAACAAAAGTAAGATTTTGCAGCCATTATCGTGTTGTAATTTGAATTTGGAGGGAATTTTGTTGTGGAGGCAGGTAAATAATAATACATAATAATTAATAACAAGAAAAGATAATGAATGGTAATGAATGATAATCAATAATAATAATTAAAAGACACAAAATTGTTGAGGCTTTCGTGGCCACTTGTTGACAAACTGCCTATTGGCTTCTGTCTCGGGTTCTTCGGCCGACGTTCATCTAATGATTTTTCTGACGTTTCGCCAGCACGAGTGGCTGGCATTGTCAAAGCTTCACCCTCCATTGCCGGTGGTGAACTGGAGCCGAGCTCGCGGGCGCAGGCTATATGTACCTGGCGCGCCAACGTCCGAGGGCTTCTCCGCGGTCATTTCCGGTGCGGTTCTCCTCTTGCTACCTGCGACGGTCGTTCGCTGCAGTACGGGAAGCCAGGATCCGTTGACCTTAAGGCTTTCCTCTTTCTTGTTCAAACTGTTCGCGTGTTTTTGTATTTCTACAGCTTCTCTGAACAAGCGCGTGTGATAGTGCTTCTCTACAGCCAGAACTTCCGTGTCGGCGAATTTTATTACATGGTCGGTCTCATTCAGTGCGTGCTCTGCCACGGCCGATTTTTCCACCTGCCCCAACCTGCAATGTCACTTATGCTCTTTGATCCTGGTGTTAATAGATCGTCCAGTCATTCCGACATAAAGTTTTCCGCATGTGCATGGTATGCGGTATATTCCCGACATTGCAAGTGGGTCTCTTTTCTCCTTCGCCGATCTAAGACACTCTTTGATCTTCCTTGTCGGTTTGAAAATCGTCTTTACGCCATGTTTGCGCAATATACGGCCGATTCTGTCCGTTACTCTGGGAATGTATGGCAGAAAGGCCGTACCCGACAATTCTTTTTCCGGTTCCTTACTTCGCCGAGGGTTGGGCTCTGTTACACTTCTAATATAATTTGTGGAGAAACCATTGCTCCTCAGAACAGTTTCCAGGTGTTGCATTTCTCGTTTGAGGTGTTGCGGCTCACATATTCGTCCTGCTCTCGTTACGAGCGTACTAATCATGCCTCTTTTCTGGCTCGGGTGGTGGTTTGACAGTTTGTGCAGGTATCGGTCCGTGTGAGTCGGTTTTCGATACACGCTGTGTCCCAGATCTTCGCCGTCCCTTGTGACCAGAACATCTAGAAATGGCAGTTTCTTGTCCTTTTCTACTTCCATGGTAAATGTTATGTTGGCATGGAGGCTGTTCAAGTGTCTTAGGAAGTCACTGAGCTGTTCTTCACCATGGCTCCACACCACGAAAGTATCATCGACGTACCTGTACCACTCCTTAGGTTTGCAAGTCGCCGAGTCCAGTGCCTGTGCTTCGAATTGTTCCATGAAGAAGTTGGCCACCACTGGACTGAGAGGACTACCCATGGCGACGCCTTCCAGTTGTTCGTAGAAATCGCCATTCCACGTGAAATAGCTCGTGGTGAGACATGCATGGAAGAGCTTTCTGATGTCTAGCGGAAAAATGGAACCGATGTGCTCCAGAGCGTCACTGAGTGGCACTTTCGTAAATAACGAAACAACATCAAAGCTGACCAGGATGTCGTTTGGTGCAAGTTTCAGTTTCTTCAGCTTCTCAATGAAATGTCCTGAGTCCTTAATGTATGTGTCGGTCTTCCCCACGTGTGGCTGGAGCAGAGAGGCCAAGTGTTTTGCCAGTTTATATGTCGGTGATCCAGGAGCGGTAACGATCGGTCTCAGTGGAACGTTGTTCTTATGGATCATGGGTAATCCATACAGCCGAGGTGGTAGGGCTTCTGTGTTGCGCAGGTTTCTCTGTATGTCCGCCGGCAGAGAAGACGCCTCGATTAATCGATTCGTATTCCGTGTGATACGTTGCGTCGGATCTGCGCTTAGTTTTCGGTACGTCGTCGGATCTAATAGGTCTCGGATCTTTTGCTCATAATCTTCGGTCTTCATTACGACGGTCGCATTCCCCTTATCGGCAGGCAGTACCAATATACTCTTGTCGGCGTTGAGATTCTTAATGGCTTGTACCTCTTCTTTCTTCAGGTTGCAAGCTGGTGGTTTTGCTCGGCGCAGTATCCTGGCTGTTTCCGTGCGTATTTCCTCTGCCCTTTCACAAGGAAGGGTACGAATGGCTGCTTCAGTGTTGGCAATGATGTCCTCCATAGGTATAGTTCTCGGGATGATAGCGAAATTCCCTCCTTTTTGAAGGACTGACACTTCCTCTTCGGTCAATTGTCGTTCAGTGAGGTTGACCACTGTGTGTGACATGTCGGGAGTCGCCTTGTCGGTGTGCTTCCGGCATCTTTCAAACTTTTTCTTCTGTCGATCGGTGCAGCGCTCGAGTTCGTTCTGCATGCTCCTGTGAGTGATGCTGTCAATCTTGTCCCAGTCGTCTCGATGCATTCTGCTACTTAGTTGATAGAAAAGGTCCAGAAGTTCCTGATCCGTTCTTGCCAAGTCTCTCCGTGTTGTATGTATTCGCTCACGAAATCGGCCGTGGCAGAGCACGCACTGAATGAGACCGACCATGTAATAAAATTCGCCGACACGGAAGTTCTGGCTGTAGAGAAGCACTATCACACGCGCTTGTTCAGAGAAGCTGTAGAAATACAAAAACACGCGAACAGTTTGAACAAGAAAGAGGAAAGCCTTAAGGTCAACGGATCCTGGCTTCCCGTACTGCAGCGAACGACCGTCGCAGGTAGCAAGAGGAGAACCGCACCGGAAATGACCGCGGAGAAGCCCTCGGACGTTGGCGCGCCAGGTACATATAGCCTGCGCCCGTGAGCTCGGCTCCAGTTCACCACCGGCAATGGAGGGTGAAGCTTTGACAATGCCAGCCACTCGTGCTGGCGAAACGTCAGAAAAATCATTAGATGAACGTCGGCCGAAGAACCCGAGACAGAAGCCAATAGGCAGTTTGTCAATAAAAAGACAAGTACGGTTTTTGCATGCATTATCCTGTTGGAATTCAAACTTCCCGCCATTTGTTTTTCTGTAGACTTAGGTTAGTGGACGTAGCACAATTGGGCTATTTTCCCACCGAAATTCGAAATTCTCGCCATTTTTTCTTGAGGCTAGGTTAGTGGACAATGCACAATTGGCCTATTTTCCCGCCAAAAGCCGCCATCCTGGATGACGTCATGCGATGTTGCCAAGTCTACATGCCGCCATCTTGGATGACGTCGTCGCCGCCATCTTGAATAAATTTGGCAGCAATGGAGAGTGGGGCGACATGAAGGTTGCCCTACTACTTGCGTAGCATTGTGCAGGTGGAGGTGAGTTGCTAGCAGTGGTGGATGTGGGGAGAGACTTGGCCGAGTTTTGAGAGCGGATGATGTGGACGTGTGTAAATGAGAGACAGTAAATTTGTAAGACTGGATGTCATGAACTGATATATATATATATATATATATATATATATATATATATATATATATATATATATATTGTTTTTGCTAAAAGAATCTAGCTACTGAAGGCACTAACTATGATAGGCAGCAAATGAAAGATTCTGATAAAGAACAATGTATTTACCTTAATAGTGTTCTAAACTCATTATATATATATATATATATATATATATATATATATATATAATAAGTTTTGAACACTATGTATATATATAATGAGTTTTGAACACTATTAAGGTAAATACATTGTTTGTTCTTTATCAAAATCTTTCATTTGCTGCCTATCAGTAGTTAGTGCCTTCAGTAGCTAGATTCTTTTATTTAGCTGACTGTATTGGCACTCGATGTATTGCAGCAGTTCGAGTAACGAAGATTTTGGTGAGGTAAGTGATTCATGAAACGTATAGGTTATTGTTAGTCAGGGCCATTTTTTTAGGTATGTTTGAAAGTCAGATTGCGTTGTGTTAAAAATATTGTGTGTCAGTTTAGTGTTGATCAGAATAAGTAAAGAGCTCAGCTGTTTGAAAAGCAAATAACGTAAGAGGTTTTCCAGCACAGTCATTCACTAATTTTTCTAAGGGGACGTTTCATATGTCGACTCTTAGCCGAAGATACCTCACTGTAATCTTCTGATTTTTTCTTGTGTAATTAGTGTAGCTATTGTTTTTGCTAGCGCGTAACTATAGAGAGAATTTCCTTTGTAATTGTAGTTTTTCAATGTTGTACAGTAAAAGAGTTGTGGCATGCACGTATATTTGCACCAAGTATCTCGCAGCTGCACTAGCAATTAACGAGATATTATTTTCAGTGCTATGTTAATGTGTTTTTTTTTTTCCTCTTAAAATTGTGCTTTTCTGTGTTATCGTGTGAAATATTGCGACAATAATGGCGTGTGAAAAACGTAATACTAGGCTCTAAAGTAAACTGAGAAGTGACAGTGAAGACGAACGCAGTGTGTTAGCGGCACCGAGTAATGAATTAACTATTGTTCAAAGTAATAATATCGTAATTGTGCATAGGGAAATGGAGCGGGCTGCAAATAATGGTGTAGACAGTGAAACAGTGAACAGGGAAGCATTATCGATCAATCGGTCGGCAACAGCTCGCCTCAGGAATCCGAAATGACAGGACACAGTCTTGTAAATACTGTAGATTCAGGTTTTGCGTCCTCACAGTTTTATCAAATAAGTCAAGACACATTTTCTGCTTTTCAAAATGCGAATATTGCCGGTTCAAATGCACTGCCCAATAGCACTGAGGAACATGTTTCAGACACCAGTCCATTGTTATTACAGTTAATGCAACAAATGGGACAAAGGCTACAAAAGTTAGACACAACGCTCGAACAAAATCAGAAACAAATGGGACAAAATCTTCAAAAGTTAGACGCAATGGAACAAAATCAAAAACAGTCACAGCAACAGCTTCAAAAGTTAGACAACACGCTTGAAGAAACACGTGAAGGTTTAACTGCTGAGTTACTTAAAATCGAATCGAAATGTCAAAAAGTCTGTAACGACGTAAAAACACAAATTTGTGAGCATTTACAACCTATTTTTTCGCGTCATGAAAATGCATTACAGAACCACGAAGCAACCATAAAGGAACTGCAAACTATTGTTCATGAAAATAACGACATCTTGCAAGCTAAAATTGTCTCAGTTACATCTACCGATTCGGTTACGCAACTTGCAAAAACTCAGGAAAACTTAAAGGACACAGTAGATACGATTTCAACACAAATGAACACTCTGAAACTGGGTCTGAAAAACACTCTGAGGAATTAAGTTCACTATCGGAGAAAGTATCCGAACTTTCGGATTAGTTCACTAACTTATCTATAAAGGGGGTTGGATGATGATCTGAATGACACAAGACCTGTAGTCTTCACTGACACAGAAGAGTATGAACAAATTAAGAAATTCAAACAAAATCAGAATCAAATTAATACGCAACACAAAAGAGAAATCCGGGAAGTACAAGATCAGTTGGCACAAGTAATATAACAATTACATATTTCAGAGGACACTCGCGTTCCAACACGGGTAGAGGGAATTAGAAATACGAAAAAGCCACAAAATAATAACACAGGGCATTTCGGAAATTATGAAAGAAATTGGCAAGGTGCACCGAATTTAGAGATGGAACCGTCGACACGACGTAACAATGACCGATATGCGACTCGCTGACACGATGATTTTGACTATAAGCTGTTCATTACTACACGTAAATTCAAAACAATTAAGAATTCTGGCAACGACATTCATCCACAAGCGTGGCTTCATCAATTCTCTCATTGTTTTCCTCCCGACTGGTCGTTAGAGCGCAGATTAGAATTTATGTGTGGCTACTTAGAGAATGAACCAGCTGGAAGAACGCGATCGGTCATTCACGATTGTCACAGTGAAGGAGAATTTTATCATGCCTTCCTCTCAGCATATTGGGCTCAAGCTACACAAGACCGAGTAAAACATAGTATCATAATGATGAAACATTTCGAACAAACTGAATTTTCCAGTCTTGTGAAATATTTTGAAGACATGTTGCACAAGAATCAGTACCTGTGAAACCCATACAGCCCCTCAGAACTCATCCGCATCTGCTTAATCAAATTGCCTGAACATTTAGGACACATTATTTTGGCAGGACGTTGCAAAGACGACATTGAAGCTTTTCAGGGACTCTTACAAGAATTGGAAATAGACACTAACAATCGCGGGACGCGAAAACAGAGACAAAACCATTATAGGTCTCATCCGTCACAATTCTGTGATGAAAGAAATAATAATGGGACACGACAAGAGTATTCTTACAACGTAAATCGTAACCAAAACAGACACCACATGTATGACAACCGTTGGGAGAGTAGTAATAATAACAGAGAAAGATCACCTCTCCGTGGTAATTACTATCACAGAGACAATCAGAGAAACAGACAATATGGGAAGCAAAATAATTATTATCAAGGGAGACAGAACAATTTCAGACGCAACGGTCCACCGCGCAGTTACGATTCCGGGAGAAATTCTCCACCACTTGACTGACAAAAAAGGAACAATGGAAACTACCGACATAACGACAGACCTGAATTTCATCAGAACTGGCGGGATTCAAACAGGGCAGGGCCCTCTCAACAAGGCGAATTTGTAGAAGTTAGATCTCCAAATCCTAATAATGACACGCGCCGGCTGGCTCAGAGAAAAATAACAAAGACGCTAACCTTGAGAAAAGTTTTAGCATTCTTTACCGACGTACACAACATGATAATTGCTTTGAAGTTGAAACGCTGCGCACTAGGAAGAGTAAAGGCTTACACCACTTTTCACATGTAAAACCGTTTATTGAGAGATAATCTGCTTTTTAACAAAGTCATTGCTATAAAATTTTTCCCTTTACATTACTAGTATGCTTTGTCAGACTTAGGATCTGTTAACATGCAAAAATGTTTGAAGTTAAATATCCAGTCAAGAACCAAGAGAAGTTATTTAAACAGAAATTACGAATGCATTGTTATAGTGAACAGACGACACAGTGTTGTTATTTGTACATTCTTGCTTGTTAGTTGCACGATTACGTAACGAATATACGGCTTACATACTTAGAACATATACTGCTAACTAGATTTTAATGCAACATTTGGTGTACTTGAAAGGATATTCTTTATTTGAAGTAAATTCTGTGAGATGAAAGATGACTTAGCATTTGGTTTCTTTGATAGCTACACGATTATATCACGACGCTACTAATATGTGACACAATTTACATTGTTGCTTTTGCGTTGTATCTGATTTATATCTGCACAGTTTTTCTGTATTATTCTGGAAAGTAAAACATGTTTTAGTAGTAACTTAGTGGTATAGCTACAATGAGACAGCCTTTTCTGTAGCACAACAAAACGTTACAGTACAGTACTTACTTCATCACGGCGATAAGCGTAATAACTACGATATCTTTAGGCAAAGCATTTCACTCTTGTTTATTACGAGGTAAGTACATTGACGTCTACGTAACTTTGCTTACAGACGACGATAATTACGACACTTGGCACATTTTTTACTTTCATGTAATGACAGAGATTATCTTACAACAAAACGCACAGGTTAGCGCTACAGTAAACGTAGTTGAGTGATTAATTTTGTACTTAAAACATTTATTTTTAAAAGATTTTTGAATTACAAAGATACAAAGGTTTTCCGTGATACATTTCATTCCATTTCTGTAATCTGTAACACCTGAGGGTATAATTACATCAATCTTCAGGGGGGTACACGCCTACTTTGTGTACCATACGTTTGGCAAGCACAAGGAGCCCTAGCTAATATGGTATTTGCTTATACAACTTTCCACATAGGTACCATATTTCTCTAACACATGATTACACAGCTATCTGATCATTTAAGTGAGAGAGACAAACATTTTTTTTTACTACATCAGTGACAGATGTTTGCGTAATTACCCAGTTGGATAACTTCACACTTACGAAATTGTATTTTGTCTGTACTTTGTGAACTGTTCATATTTTTTCAGAACCTCTATGACAGTATGAGAGGTTTGAATGATATATTCGGTATGGGATCATGCTTTTTAAATTACGTTTGAGGTAGACGACACTATTTAAATGAGCAAAGAATTTTTTTTAGGTTTTGAAATTATTGCAGAAAGCTATGACGTTTTTGAGATTTGGTTGAGGTTTTATGATATTATTACGACGACAATGTGTATTAGGCTGTTGAGGTATGTTTATGATCAATAAGCTGATGCTACCGTATATGAGGAATGTGATTATGTATATGTACACTCCTGGAAATGGAAAAAAGAACACATTGACACCGGTGTGTCAGACCCACCATACTTGCTCCGGACACTGCGAGAGGGCTGTACAAGCAGTGATCACACGCACGGCACAGCGGACACACCAGGAACCGCGGTGTTGGCCGTCGAATGGCGCTAGCTGCGCAGCATTTGTGTACCGCCGCCGTCAGTGTCAGCCAGTTTGCCGTGGCATACGGAGCTCCATCGCAGTCTTTAACACTGGTAGCATGCCGCGACAGCGTGGACGTGAACCGTATGTGCAGTTGACGGACTTTGAGCGAGGGCGTATAGTGGGCATGCGGGAGGCCGGGTGGACGTACCGCCGAATTGCTCAACACGTGGGGCGTGAGGTCTCCACAGTACATCGATGTTGTCGCCAGTGGTCGGCGGAAGGTGCACGTGCCCGTCGACCTGGGACCGGACCACAGCGACGCACGGATGCACGCCAAGACCGTAGGATCCTACGCAGTGCCGTAGGGGACCACACCGCCACTTCCCAGCAAATTAGGGACACTGTTGCTCCTGGGGTATCGGCGAGGACCATTCGCAACCGTCTCCATGAAGCTGGGCTAAGGTCCCGCACACCGTTAGGCCGTCTTCCGCTCACGCCCCAACATCGTGCAGCCCGCCTCCAGTGGTGTCGCGACAGGCGTGAATGGAGGGACGAATGGAGACGTGTCGTCTTCAACGATGAGAGTCGCTTCTGCCTTGGTGCCAATGATGGTCGTATGCGTGTTTGGCGCCGTGCAGGTGAGCGCCACAATCAGGACTGCATACGACCGAGGCACACAGGGCCAACACCCGGCATCATGGTGTGGGGAGCGATCTCCTACACTGGCCGTACACCACTGGTGATCGTCGAGGGGACACTGAATAGTGCACGGTACATCCAAACCGTCATCGAACCCATCGTTCTACCATTCCTAGACCGGCAAGGGAACTTGCTGTTCCAACAGGACAATGCACGTCCGCATGTATCCCGTGCCACCCAACGTGCTCTAGAAGGTGTAAGTCAACTACCCTGGCCAGCAAGATCTCCGGATCAGTCCCCCATTGAGCATGTTTGGGACTGGATGAAGCGTCGTCTCACGCGGTCTGCACGTCCAGCACGAACGCTGGTCCAACTGAGGCGCCAGGTGGAAATGGCATGGCAAGCCATTCCACAGGACTACATCCAGCATCTCTACGATCGTCTCCATGGGAGAATAGCAGCCTGCATTGCTGCGAAAGGTGGATATACACTGTACTAGTGCCGACATTGTGCATGCTCTGTTGCCTGTGTCTATGTGCCTGTGGTTCTGTCAGTGTGATCATGTGATGTATCTGACTCCAGGAATGTGTCAATAAAGTTTCCCCTTCCTGGGACAATGAATTCACGGTGTTCTTATTTCAATTTCCACGAGTGTATATGAATAATGAATAGAAGTTAGGGACTCTGATTTGTGAAAAGGATGTTGAAAACCAAGAATCGTACTTTAAGAGTTATGAAATGTGTGTGTATACATGAATGTATCACAATGTCGGCGATAATTTTTTGGACACTGTTATATTTATAGGATTTTGTTTCTACACATTTGTAAAGCAAATTCTCGACCTGTGAAATTTTTTATATGAGACTGTCACTGCTGTCGTAAATATTTCGGTAACAAAGTGACATTCACATAATGCGTCGTGGGTGTCCAGCTGTGCCACCTGCCTGGAGAAAAAGCCATTAGGTGGAGAAAAAGAAAGGAGACCATTAATCTCGATATTGACATTCCTTTGTAGAAAGAATCGCAAATATGACACTTTCTGATATTTAGTGAAATGACTAACGAAACTATGAGAAACATTTCATGGCTATTGTCTTGCTAGTTGAGAGATTTTTTACTGGCTTATGAAATGCCATATGGCTAATGAATGACATTTCACCCCTTGCTTTATGTATTTATTTGCTCATTTCGTTTAATATCTAGTTTCTAGTTGCACTGCAGCATTGGTTAAAATAAAATTTAATAGATGTACTAATATTATTTTCTGTCTACAGACCCAGTAAAGAATAATTTTATGATGTAGTTTCTTAGAAAAGAGAGCACAAATAGACATTTCCCTTCACAGGAATTGCATACATAATTTTTGCCAATGACTGGGTAACTTGCTTCGTAGAGTAAGTCAAGGTGATGCATCACTCTAGTGTTAAGATGTGACATAATAATTAGACATTGACTCTCCTTATTGTAATATTTTTTCGCTTGAGCTTTGTCATGTTTAGGTATAAGTTGTAGCAATTGCTGCTGTTGTTTGCCAGGCATTGTTCTACTGCATTTTACATTGTATTAAGCCAGTTTTACTATTGATTTATTTTTGTTGTTGCTGCACATTGGCTCATATTACTGGTAATGTTGCATTTGCTTTGCTAATTTAGATATACTGCTGCTTGCTTTGCCAGTTTGTATTTTTTTGCCATAGCTGTTTGTGTTAATTTGTTGTGTGTTCCTGCATTGCCTCGTCCCTTAGTATATAAATCTGAGCTCAGTAGATTTAAGTTAGCTTAAGATGGGGTAGGCTATATAAAAGAACGAGTTGTGATGAATTGGAAGACATGCATTGAGTAGCTATAAGAAAATGGTTTGGCCAAAAAAGTAGTGTACAGTGAAGAATAACTATTTTCAAAGAGGATATGAATAGAATACAGAAAGCATGCTTGGATAAGATTTTTTTTTTGGTGGAAACAAATGTTGAAATAAGAGAAAAGATCTGTGGAATGAAGTTTTGGATTCGACTGCAGTACCACGCGTCTCACTGAAAACAAACGCTGTCCTTTTCTTTTGTGTTATTCCGCTATGTGTTTGTGTACCCTTGTGTATTTGTGTTTTTCCTGTCTTTATGTGTTTAGCTAATAAGATTTATGTTGTAGAATTTTTCTAATACTAAGCTACATTCACTATGATGACGAATACTGTTATCCTCAAATATAATTTGCATTATTAATATGTTATTTACTTTGTAAAGATGTTTAGACATTATTTTCGAAAGCTGTTCTGATCTTTTATGTATTTACTTATTTAATAATTCCTGTAACACTGATGCATATGTTTATTTCTATTCTTTTGTAAAGCCCATATTACTACAAGTGTTATCTGTATTGTTGTGTTCTTTAGTGATGTATTTTGTACCTTTGCAATTGTATTCTCATGTCTTAAATTTAAAATTGTAATTGACACCAGTTCATCAAATTAAATAACTTAAAGCATTCATTTCACTGCACACGTTTCTGTGGGTCATAGTATATGCACAATAGATGAGAAATTGGGACTGTCAGTGTTTGCACATGTGTTGATAATTCACCAAGGGACTATTTAACAGCATTGCTGATTCTAAAGACATACCAAACAGTTTGTGAGTGCACAAGTGGTGGTTTATGGACTTGCTATATTGTCCGCAAGATTCTTCGATGGTGATAGTGCACCTGCACAGTCGCAACAGATGGCTGCTGGCCATCTCTACAGGGACTACAGTGGGTATGCACCTTTGATGGCACACCAATACCATAATTTCTACAAGGTCTGCAGTGGGTCTGCACCTCTGGTGGCTCACAAATACCATAATCTCTACCAGGACTACAGTGGGTCTGCTCTGTGATGACCTACCTACCAATATTCTTCAAAACTTCGAGTGACTCTGTGGTAGCTTTGCTCTGTTGTGGCCCATTACCTGTCTGCATGTCAAGAGTCAGCAGTCTTTCCGTTGGAAGGACAACACTACTTCTTCAAGGCAGCATGGAAATATACTACTTCCGTATGCATTTTCTTTTACTAATCAGATTTTGTCCAATGAAATTATACTGTGATGAATGATCAGGACTGTCTTTATGAGAACAATTTTTGCTTTTGAGGAATAGTGTATCAATAAGTGTGTGCATTTGATTTCTTTGTTATTGTAATTATAAAAAAATTTCAAATATGTATTGGCCACTGCCCAAAACAATTTGTAATTTTTTTTTTGTGGGGAGCATGGGGGTATGTAAGTAGGCTGTTTGGGTTAATGTTGGTAACGTCATCTAGCGCTCTGTATGAAAACCATAGGCTGTGCTGTGTGCAGTCTGTGGCTGGTGGGCATTGTTGAAATAGACGCTATTGTAGTTTTGGGCAGTTGGCTGTTAACAGCGCGGAATGGATGTCATGAACTGCTATATATATTATGGCTTTTGAACACTATTAAGGTAAATACATTGTTTGTTCTTTATCAAAATCTTTCATTTGCTAAGTATGCCTATCAGTAGTTAGTGCCTTCAGTAGTCAGAATCTTTTATTTAGCTGACACTATTGACGCTCGCTGTATTGCAGTAGTTCGAGTAACGAAGATTTTTGTGAGGTAAGTGATTCATGAAAGGTATGGGTTATTGTTAGTCAGGGCCATTGTTTTGTAGGGATTTTTGAAAGTCAGATTGCGTTGCGCTTAAAATATTGTGTGTCAGTTTAGTGTTGATCAGAATAAGTAAAGAGAGAAATGTCTGAGTACGTTCAGTTTTGCTCAGCTGTTTGAAAAGCAAATAACGTAAGAGGTTTTCCAGCACAGTCATTCACAAATTTTTTTAAGGGGACGTTTCACTTTCTTATTTCTTTTGCTGTTTTACGGCAGGTTTCTAAAATTTTTTATATAATTGTTGTTCCTGGCATGTAAGGCCTTCAGCCGCAGTTGTGGTTATTTACTTTTAAACTCTAATTTCGTATTGGTATTTTTAGCAGTAAGCCTTAAATCCTTATTTACTGCCATGTCTGGCGTCTGATGCCTTCTGCTGTGTTGCTACTTACCTGTAATATTTCAATGTTTGTAAGTTGTAAACTGAAGCGAGTTCTTAAACATTCTTAATTTATGGCCCTTCTTGGCGTATAAGGCCTTCAGCTGTGATTGCATTGGCTTTTTTTTTTTAAACATTATCTGTTGTATCTGTATTTTATGGTTTGCTAAATTGTAACGCACTGAAGACACTATTACTTTACACACTTGTTCATTCCTTAAGTAATAACGTGTGCTTGTTTTATTTATTGTTGAGTCTGGAGTAACTGATTTAAAATTAATGTGTATAACTGTAAAAGACAACCAATAGTAACTGACTACGGCCCCGTCTACAGTGGTAACTGAATGCTGCCTTCCCCTGACCACCAGGGTCCCTCAGGAATTCACAGACAGTTGAATTACTTGTGTCGCCTATAACCTGTAAATGAGTTCCAAACAGAATTGCTAATCAGTCGGCATCGCGTCAGTTCGCGTTGCAAAAGCGAGAATTCAGAGTCGGCTTTAAGCGCTGAAACTGAATTTTTTTTTTCTGTCTTTACTGCTCGCACAAGTCAGCTTTAATCGCCGTGAGCAGGGCGAGCGTGTTTAAGAATTCTGACGCAGGATTCTGAGCGCCGTTCTCCCGGACACACTGCACATCGAGAGGTTGTGGATAAGTTAACCACGAGTGAAAATTCTTTGTTACAAAACGCTTTGTCTGCCTCAGCTCAGTCACTGGCCATTTAAAACCAGCCGAGGACAGAGCATCGAGCGTTCCCGCCGTACCTGGAGACAGAAGCTTCCAAAAACGCTCCACGTTACTTGAACAGCATTTCATTACTTGTGAAGTGAACCGCCCTGTCATGTCAACTGTAGCCGGGCGGTAGCCGATGTGGCTACACTTGGCGGCGAATGACAGACGTCAACTATTTCAAACGGACCATAGTACTGCGCAGAGAGCAGTAATTGCAGATACAGAAACGGTCGCCAACGAAACTATCACGAAGAAGAATACATCCATGGAAATCATTGTTATACAGTAAGATAGCAAGAGACAGTTTCAATGATATTGCTCAAAAGCCGTCGGTCGATGAAACGAACGAAAAGACAGCCGTGTCAGGTCGTTCAATGAGGATATGCTTCGGACCCATATTGACTTCAACAAATTTTAGATTAAATGGAAGTAACCTGGAACCCAATAAAAGCTGCACTTTTCGTGGATGATGCTGTGGTATACAGAGAAGTTGCAGCATTAGGAAATTGCAGCGAAATGCAGGAAGATCTGCAGCGGATAGGCACTTGGTGCAGGGAGTGGCAACTGACCCTTAACATAGACAAATGTAATGTATTGCGAAAACATAGAAAGACTGATCCCTTATTGTATGATTATATGATAGCGGAACGAATACTGGTAGCAGTTACTTCTGTAAAATATCTTGGAGTATGCGTAAGGACCGATTTGAAGTGGAATGATCATATAAAATTAATTGTTGGTAAGGCGGGTGTCAGGTTGAGATTCATTTGGAGAGTCCTTAGAAAATGTAGTCCATCAACAAAGGTGGTGGCTTACAAAAGACTCGTTCGACCTATACTTGAGTATCACTCATCAGTGTGGGATCCGTACCAGGTCGGGTTGACAGAGGAGATACAGAAGATCCAAAGAAGAGTGGCTTGTTTCGTCACAGGGTTATTTGGTAAGCGTGATAGCGTTACGGAGATGTTTAGCAAACGCAAGTGGCAGACTCTGCAAGAGAGGCGCTCTGCATCGCGGTGTAGCTTGCTGTTCAGGTTTCGAGATGGTGCGTTTCTGGATGAGGTATCGAATATATTGCTTCCCCATACTTATACCTCCCGAGGAGATCACGAATGTAAAATTAGAGAGATTCGAGTGCTCACGGAGGCTTCTGGCAGTCGTTCTTCCCGGGAACGATTCGCGACTGGAACAGGAAAGGGAGGTAATGACAGTGGCACGTAAAGTGCCCTCCACCACACACCGTTGGGTGGCTTGCGGAGTATAAATGTAGATGTAGATGTAGATATAGAATAGAGACTTCGAACGTTAACAGCATCAGTTTTTCCTTAAAGTTACATAGTTTGAAAGACTTTTTACATGCTGCAGACATTGACATTCTTTTAATGCAAGTAAACTCATGCACAGGAGGAACATTGGGGACCGTTATTATTGTCAGCCAAGTGGAAACACTCGCAAACTTCAGGTGTACTGCTGTCTCAGTTCGCAGCACCAGGGTTATCAACACTAATGAGCCGTCAGGAAACAGTAAAAGACGGAAGAGAGCCGAGTTTTATTAAAAAAAAAAAGAGGTCGTCCCCCTCTTTGGAGAGCACCAAGAAAATTTAACTGTGTCATAAATGCTAAAGATCAAACCCTTAATTTCAACACGTCATCTGAATTATCCTATTTTCTCAAGAAGTTGAAATTAAGTGAAAACATAGAAATGGAAATGTGCCTGGTTTTAAATTTATCACGAACACATCTGCAACTAGGGCTAGACTGCTTTATGTCTGTAACAACTTGGAGAAACGAACCTTACAAACTGAAGTGGGGCCCACTACTTTCACAGATCATGCAGTATATATCTGTACATTACACACGGAAAAAAGAAAGAAAACCAACGTATCGAGCAAAAGGAATGTGGTAACTGAATGTTGCACATTGACAAGACGATGAATGTAACGAACGATTCAGCCGGACATAGGAAGAATGCGACTGAAATTCACATAGTATAAACTGGTGGCTCAAATGCGCAGATCCGAAATGCGAAGAATGTTAATGAATTACTCGGGTGAAAAAAAATTCTGGTACAAAAAAAAACGAATGACTTTTACTTCCAATGTCCATTGCAGACGCCGCAGAAAATCGAGAAAATAAAATCCAAAATTTTGGCGCTGGAGCAGGAACTTCTAGGAGGAAACAAAATACGAGCGAAGATGTATGATTATACATATAACTCACAATGAAACATCAATATATGACGCTGTACGTGAAAGAAAGAGTGCAGGAAGGAAAATAGTGGCAGAAATTAAAACGAAAGGTGGGACCACACTAACACATATCATCCAATAAAAGACGGTATCTACAACCATATCGCTAATTTGATGTCCAGTAGACCTATTGATAACAACGCATAGGAGGTGCTCTTAAAAAATCTTCGGAGGAAGCTCAGAAACACCGACTCGGAAGATCTGAAGTGGGATATTGATGGAGAAGATCTGAAAGCAGCAATAGAACATGGTCGTAAAAATAAATCACCACGCCCAGATGTAATAACCGTAAAGTTTTATCAAGTTTTCCAAGAAGAAATTAAATTTAACACTGAAGCAGAAACAGTAAGGTACATTTTGGAAGGAACTGTCGTTGTAATTTTAAAAAAAAATGCACACGTTGTGTATACCGAAAACCTTAAACCCATAGTTCTGTTTCATAGTGCCTATAATTTCATGGCACGTGTACTAATTAGAACGCTTAAGAATCTAATGCATATTGTAACTGGTCCTTACGAAAGCAGCGTGGGCAAGGATGGAACGATTATACAGACCGTGTGTAATTAAAGAAATATAATAGCCATAGGCAATGTTCTGAAATTGAAATACGCTATAACGCCACTACACCTACAAAAAGCCTTCGACAAAGTAAACCGTCATTACTCATTCGAAACTATGAAGGCAACGCGTTTTACGCAATGCTTCATCAATTTGATATTCCGAATATTAACAAGGGAACCTCCCCATCGCACCCCCCTCAGATTTAGTTATAAGTTGGCACAGGGATGGCCATGAAAAACTGAACACAGATCAATCGAGAAAACAGGAAGAAGTTGTATGGAACTATGAAAAAAATAAGCAAAATATACAAATTGAGTAGTCCGTGTCCAAGATAAGCCACATCAAGGGACGTGTACACTGATGAGCACCGTGGTCCCGTGGTTACCGCGAGCAGCTACGGAACGAAAGGTCACTGGTTCAATCCTCCCTCGAGTGAAAAGTTATAATTTTTTATTTTTAGACAATTATCAAAGTTCATGCACTAAGACATGATCAACTTCGCTCTCCAAAATTCCAGGACATGTTCAGATTTGCTTGGACACATGCAGGATTTGACGGTCTACACACGGAAAAACTTGAAAACGTTAAAAACGTATGTTTTGACAGAGCACAGGGAAAACTGTGCGACTGTGAAACTTGCATTCATTTGTTGCAGTTTATGTGACAAACTCTTATGTCTTCATCACTTTTTTGGGAGTGATTATCACATCCACAAGAAAACCTAAATCGGGCAACGTAGAAGAAACTTTTTACCCATTCGCCAAATATGCAAGTTAGGTGGGTCGACAACATATTCCTGTAATGTGACGCACATGCCGTCACCAGTGTCGTATAGAATATTTCAGACGTGTTTTCCTGTGGAGGTATCGGTTGACCTATGAATTTGCGATCAAATGTTTTCGGTTCCTATTGGAGAGGCACGTCCTTTCGTCTACTAATCGCACGGTTTTGCGGAGCGGTCGCAAAACACAGACACTAAACTTATTACAGTGAACAGAGACGTCAATGAATGAACGGTCAGATCGTAACTTTGCGAAAATAAAGTAAGTAAAATTTTTAGTCGAAGGAGGACTCGAACCAAGGACCTCTCATTCCGCAATTACTCACTCTAACCAGGGGACCACGGCGCTCCTCAGCTTACACAGTCCTTGATGTTGCATATCTTACACTTGGACTACTCAGTTTGTATAATTTGCTTATTTTTTCATAGTTACACACAACTTCTTCCTGTTTTCTCGAATGATCTGTGTTCAGTTTTTGAAGGCCTATCCACTGTGTCAATTTATAACTAAATCTGAGGGGGGTGCGATGGGGAGGTTCCCTTGTAAGGAAAGTTCATCTCGACTCCTAATAAACTGTCAGCTAACGATGACATTTAACTACAATAATTCAGTAAGGCTAGGATGTCCAATTCGATGTCCCTGCCTGTCATCGCGTTAGAAGCTCTGCTGTTCACACTAGAACAACATGCGGCGGAGCGGGTTGGTCTCCCTCTTTTCATTAAAGAATCTATCTACCTACCTGAAGAGGCTACTGCGCAGTGGCGGCGGTATTCCCGATCGATTCTCGATCGTTGGGCCTCCGAGAGGTGTTTCTTTCTCCGTTGTGGGGCGCCCCCTGGCGGCGGGTGGCGCCGTCTCTGCCCGGTGGCGTGTGCGTGGGCAGCCAAGTTTGGGCGCGTGCGGCGCCAGCATTGCCTTTTGCGTCGGACGGTGGGCTCCTCCGCGCTGTCGCTGGCCGGGGCTGGTGCTACTTGCTGCTCCCCGGGTCGGTGGTTGGAGTCGTCGCCTGATTAACAGCTTGCCTGCCATGTCTGACTGCGCCTTGCTGAGGTCTGGGTGACGATGTGCTGGATCATCTTTCTCACGGCGATTTTCCCTGGTCCGCGCCTTGGCAGGAGCTTGTGGCTGTGCTGCTCCCGGATATAGTTTACAGGGGAATACTTTTCAGTCCTCGGCAGTTGGGTGCTGTTTATGTGTTTCAGCGTGCTATGGCTAAGAAGATTATCTTCGTTGTTATGATTGTGTCGGAATCGTGGGCAAACCCCAGTGTTCGTGTTTCTCGGCATTCTGTGGAGTGATGTACAGTCGTGGACAAAACGAACGAGACCCCTCGCCTTTTCGTTATGCTGATCCGCACAGCTTTAAAGTCTGCTACACAGCATACAAGTTAAGGCGACGAAGTGTTACCAACATACTATGCACGGGTGTGAAATTGAAAAACTATCCAAACTCTGTCAGACAATTTTCAGTCACGTGTTAGACTATATTAATGCTGGTTAGTGTGTTAAACAACACTTAAATATAATATAAATGAAAGAAGACGCTAATTAGTATGAACTGTACTAATAAAAATGAATTTCTTACACCACCAAGGGGCCGTATACCGCAGGAAGTGCGATACAATACCGCTTATTAGGTCTACCTGTACTCGAATGGTTCAAATGGCTCTGAGCACTATGGGACTTAACAGCTATGGTCATCAGTCCCCTAGAATATCGGCGGTCGCTGAAAGTGTTACCTGGCTGAATTCCCGGAAGTTATTTGATACTTAAACCTAACTAACCTAAGGACATCACACAACACCCAGCCATCACGAGGCAGAGAAAATCCCTGACCCCGCCGGGAATCGAACCCGGGAACCCGGGCGTGGGAAGCGAGAACGCTACCGCACGACCACGAGATGCGGGCCCTGTACTCGAGGTAAATGGGTTTTAAGGGTTGGGTAGACATATGACTGTCAAGAAAGGGAGACTAGTAGGGTCCCATTTTTACCGATTTAGGTGGCGAAATCCTAAGAACGAAAACAGCTACGACCATTACTGAAGATGAGGGCCGCATAAATAACTCCCCCTACTCTTTATTCGAAATATTTTACTTGGAGTCGATACATCAGAATGTTAGTCGTAGCTACGCTTTCGATCCAAATCACGTTTACAGGAATGCAAAAATAAAATCCATTTGCCTAGACACGTGGTAATTCAGATCCCAGTATTAATGCCAGCGCGTTTTAGAAGTGCGAGCATTCCCATTGCTAGCTAGCTTAAGAAACACTTCGGCTAATGAACGTTTTCTGACTGTGGCGAGTCTAATGGAGAATTCGAAACATTGTAGAATACGTTTGGAGCTATGTAGCCGTTTATTTCCTGGTGTGGTGCAGAATTATTCTACTAAATTTACTCGCTAATAACAGTATTTTGTTATTTCGACAAACATCCCGAATGATTGTCACGTAAGCGGTGACATAAAGGTAGAATATTCATGTTTTTGACTCCAGAAAGCTCTATGCAACAGAAACTGCAGATCAATATGCCATTTTCAGTGCGAAATTGCCGGCTTATTCATATGGGGGGTAATAAGAGGGCTGTTAGATTGGGTTGTCTGTTAGCGTAGTGAAAGGTGTTTGCTACTGCAAGGGAGGTCTGGTTTGTTTTCGGTTCTAATCTCGATGGAGGCAGATAGATTATCAGTAATGCAAATGTAAGAAATTCTCGTGGCCCCAATACGTTTTATTGCTACCTTTATTATTTGCCGGCGCCCTGTAGATGTAAATATGGAAATCTTGTAGAATTTCATACCTGTTACTGCCTACTTTTTCCTCTTTTGTCAATAAATGAATTGACTTAACTGTGGCAATGAATGATTTTTAACTGAATTTCGTTATCAATCTTCACGCATTGCTAAATTTGCAAACTTTCATGGTAGGTTAGCAACGGTAATCCAGTATGACTGGTCTGAACGTTGACACAGACCGTTTTGCAGCCGAATGCCCATAATATTTTGCTAATTCGTAACCATTTGGGGTACTTTGTCTTACTAAAACAGTTATGTTATCTCGATAAGCTGAAATTCATTTTTATTAGTACAGTTCATACTAATTAGCGTTTCTTCTTTCATTTATATGTTACATTTATGTGTTATGTTTAACACATTAATCAGCATTAATATAGTCTTACACATTATTGCTAACAGTCTGACAAGTGCAGGTAGTTTTTCAGTTTCACGCCTGTGCATAGTATGTTGGTAGCACTTCGTCGCCTTGCCTGTTATGCTG